>NC_062200.1:1060000-1080000 GCF_912470025.1 Vespa velutina | reverse complement strand
AGAATTTTCATTTCTATCGAGATTCGATAAGTTTCCCCATGATGACCATCGTTCCCAATCGAGATTCTCACTCGAACGGGATCAGCAAGAACTACTCGAAAAATGCAGAAACGAAGCTTTTCCTTCGACTTATATTATTCCTCTTCCACTGTGAAAGACACAGAAGCGGATGGTCATCATAAAAATTCTAATTTCGTGAACCACTTCCGTGTGTATACATATATACATACATATATATATATATACCACCAATGTCCTGCATATCAAATCGCCGAGCATATACGAGCTCTCTTTTCTTCTTCTATCTCGTATGCTCATCAAATCTTCTTGCTTTTAAAACTCTTCTCTTTGTTTTTCCACGATATACCAAGCGCTACCGGTTATAACCGTGAACAATTATTCTTCATTGAATAAATTCTGCTAAATATATAAGGAGAATGATTCGACAATCAAATTCTCTTTCTCTGTATCGTTCCTGCGATTACATGAGAAGAAAAAAGGAAAAAAAAAACCGGGGAAAAAAGAAAGAAAAATATAGAAATAAAAAGAGCAATTAATTTTCATTGAATAAATTTTTCTAGAGAATCAAAAACCATGGAGCATACCACTGCCCTTTATCATTTCTACAATTTTACGATAAAAATAAAGAGAGAGAGAGAGAGAGAGAGAGAGAGAGAGAGAGAGAGAGAGAGAGAGAGAGAGAGAGAGAGAGAGAAAGAAAGCGAGGTTAAGTTATCATAAAAATTCTAATTTCACGAAGCCCTTTTCGTTGGAGCATCTACCGAGTGTACGCGTTAGTATGTTATAGTAAGAGTTTGTGGTTGTGCTGGTGTTGGAAGGGAGGATGTGGGGGGAGGGAAAGGGGGTAGCTCTCCCTTATCGGAACTTTATGGTTTTATACTTTATATTTTGCAGCGCGTACACGGTACACCCGCCCTCCCTTTTTCCTACTGCATTTCCCTCTCTTCTCTTTTCTCTCTTACTCTCTCTCTCTCTCTCTCTCTCTCTCTCTCTCTCCCTCTCTTTCTCTCTTTTTCTTTCTATATTCGTCTCGCTCAGAATCGTTGTATGCAGGACGTGCAAGCGGTCGTTCCTCCCGCCTCTGAGCTCAGAGATATTATGCCATTGGAGTGGTGGTTGCTCTGCTTCCGAGCAACGCTCCGAGATTTTATTCGAGAAATCCTTCGAGAAGCACTCGCTTGTTCTCTGTCCGGGAGTTGAGTAATTACCTATGCGATTGAAGGATAACATGCTAAGGGAATGTAAACGAGTCGTTGATTTTTTTCCTTAGGAGCAAAAAAAAAGGAGGAAAGAAAGAAAAAAAGAACGAAAGAAATAAAAAAGATAAAAAAATAATAAAAAAGAAAAAAAGAGCAGTAAAGTAGAAACCAAAGGAACGTGTTCTTTTATGTATTTTTTTTTTTTTTTTAACGACTAATTAAAATCATAATCTACATATATAATATTACTATGACGAACTTAGAATTGTTCGAACATAATGGACGATTCGATCTCGCTCCATTTCTAAACGATTTATATATATGGCTGCACCTAGGATAGTCACGTCGATAGACTTTCTCTAAGGAGAACGGTAAGCAAATGATGTTTGCCGAAGGGAAAGAGAAATCGATCGATCGTGATTCTCGTGCTAAAATCGACGAGAAACGAACGAGGAAGTGAGTATGAATAGGCACGATACGAAGATGATCGGTACTGAATAACTCAAAGAAAAGATGATGATGATGATGATGATGATGATGATAATAATAACTATTATAATAATAATACTAATATAAAGACAAAAGAAAACAAAAAATAATACTATTTCATCTCTGAAACTTGTCAATGGTATTGCCGATTAGAAAGGGAATAATTGTTGATAGTAAAAGTAGATTACAAATATGTTGATATTTAATTCCATAAAATGTAACGTAAAGTATTGTAAAAGATTCGCAAAAAAAGAGATGTCCTCCTCCTCCTCCTCCTCCTCCTCCTCACCCCCTTCGAAAGGGATAACATTCGGGAGGTTGACGATTATCGTTCGTCATTGACATCACTGGCTCCCATGGTAGTCGTAGCACGATGTCATCTCGGTATCGCGTTATCGCATCGGATATACGTACACGTTCATAACCGGCGAGGTATTACGATTCACTTTAGCACAATGGATATTGTTACCGGTTGACGTGTGACTGACAGCCGCGGCTTTTCTGAATGCATCTCTCAGAACTCCGTTCTCGTTCGTTCGCGCACGCCCGCTTGCATTCGCTGCATCGTGTACACATAGTATATGTACATCGAAGGATATGGATTTCGAATCGATTTAACGTCGATAGTAGAGTAGAGTCGACGTAGGCATTGCTAACTTGGCCTTTTCAATGCTTTATCATCATGGGATTTATCAACGAATTTTCCATGTAAAAAGTAATCTATAATTATCGTTTTCCTTTAAGTACTTTACAAACGTTTAATTGTATATAGAAAATCAGATAATAAAGAAAGTCTAGCGTTCTTTGGAATTTCACAGAGTTCCTCGTACGGGCTGAACTGATACGTGGAATTCGGGAGATTTCTAATCCGGGCCACGTGAGAGCGACATTTAAAAGTTACGCGGATAACGAAGCGCGAGACTCGCTAATGAAAGGCCCTGTAGCAATAGGACCGCTAATTAACAGCTTCTCGGGGAGTTAATTTGAATACAAGCTGGCCAGGCAGCTTACACGTCGCTTCTGTATCATGGACTCTCTCCCTCTCTCCTTCTCTCTCTCTCTCTCTCCCTCTCTCTCTCTCTCTCTCTCTCTCTCTCTCCTCTCTCTCTCTCTCCTCTCTGTGCATTTATGTGTACGCATATACACGCGTGTGCGTGTGTCCAAGTCCTATAGGCGTTGGTCCATGCGACGTATATATGTGTAAACGTTGTAGCTTGATTCCTGCTGCTCTCTCTCTCTCCCCCTCTCTCTCTCTCTCTCTCTCGTTTGCTCTTTCTCTCTATCTCCAGCTCGGACTCAGGTCTGCCAACCGTAGAAGCGACTAATTTAAATACACATGTCGATGCGTGCGAAGATTGCACCTATGTCCCGCGTCCCTACCGAGAGAATCTTTTCTCTCTTTCTTTCTCTTTCTCCGTCTCTATTTCTCTGTCTTGCTACCAACAAACCGATACACATAATGTTATGCGACGACAGCGAACAGGTAACTTTACCTACGTCAGCATCGCGTTGATAGAAACTCTAGAAATCGAGCGTGATCCTATCCATCCTCTTTCTCGTCCTTTACACTTTCGTGAAAAAGAAAAGAAGAAAAGAGAAAAGAAAAAAAAAATAGAAAGAAAAAAAAAAGAAAAAAAGAAAGAAAAATCTTTAAACGTGCAAGTAAATGACGATAAGGCCATTAGAATTATTTCCAGCGAGTGAGTAATAGAAATAACATCCCACGATTCTATCTCTATCTCTCTCCTTCTTTCGATCTCTCCGACTGTATAGATCCTAATCGTCGTTCTGGTTTTACAGGCGCATAATTTACGATCGCATTGTCCTACGCCTTTTATGACCATAATTCCACGGTTTTATGATCGCTCACGTCTATCGTGCGATAATAAAGTCCACGCGCGAATTACTACGATTGAACTCTATAATTATGGTTTTCCTCGCTGGCAGTGATGATAAAACGCGATGGAAATAGGTGCGCACGTTTGGTACGTGAAATGGAAAACTTTCCATTTGGACGAACACGCGTTCTCCAAAGAGGAACGAGTTCGAACGAGTGCTTGATTTTCGTCTTGTACGTTCGTTTTTTAAAAGAACGCATAACAGAAGCGAAGGAAGGATGATACGCAGAGGAATGTAAGAGGTCTGCTACGAGAAGAGGTGCCAGGAGAAGGACTCGAGCTTTGCATACGTCCGGTTAGTCATATCGCTCAGGTGGCATTGAATCTGCTGAATCGCTAATGAGACTACGAATCGACAAGCCTCGTCCGAGAAAAAAGCCAACGGAGCGTAACCAGCCAGGCCGGTTTCTTGAAGCTTCGTTGCTCCTTCGCTGCCTCGTCGTTCTCTCTCCTCGTTTCGTCCTCCCTCCCCCGCCCCCCCCCCCCCTATCTCTCTCTCTCTCTCTCTCTCTCTCTCTCTTTCTCTCTTCCTCTTCGTCGTTCCCTGAAGAACGCGCTTTCTACATCTTAGATCTGAATTTCAAAATACGCGCGCCGTCAACCTTAAAGGCGTAGAAGAAATATAAATGCTACGGGGGCTATGATTCACTTCTCTGACACTTTTCCTAGAGTGGAGATTCCGCCTGAAGAGATCGATACGTCCTTTCCTATTAACGCTCGCCACTTTCACCGGCAGCCAGTGTTACACTTATGACGTAGCGCTTACGATAGAATCGATATCCTCGATAACATCGGTTACGAGTTCGCCGGCACCTTAATTTCATATCGAAGGTATATCGTTGAACGTGTACGACCCTTTTCCATCGCCATCGTTGACCAGTCGCTTGGCAAGATGCTCGATCAGAACGATTACGCTCTTTCCTGCTCGAGGAGGACACTTTTGGCGTATATCAAAGATACAACATCGTCCTTCGAATTGAACGGCTGTGCCTACTACTAACCGGGAAGCAGCTGCCGGAATTGGTACTTTGATCGGATAAGGCACTTAATTTTGGACGTATTAAGAACATATTTCTTTTCTTTTTTTTTCTTTTTTTTTTGTTTTTTTTTAACTCCTTCAAGAGTCATCGAATAGCGCTTGCGCGAGAGCCTAATAAAAGCTGGCCCCTGGGAATTCGGGGGAACGTTACTCGACGTCAAGGCGAGACGTAATAAATGATTTCGAAAGTACGATAATACGTATACCTATGTCGAAGAGAATTTCGATCGATTGAGACCGACCTTACTTATACGACTCGGCAAAATTCCTACACGCGATCGATCAAGGTATATGCATGTTATTACGATGTCGCGATTGACGTCATTCTATCCTAGAGTACAATACGGTGAACCACGCTGTTAGCCGATATATATCACCGGATTCTCAATGAAAAAGATGAAAAAAATGAGATGGATAGGACAACCGCTACAGTTCTTTTAATGACAATGGATTTGATTTATAAAACGAGTTAGCAAAAGCTCTTACATCGAAATATCTTGTAACGATAATACCCCAAAAATATCCAAGTTATATCTCATCCATATAAAGGTCAATGAGACACAGAACTTGCTTTGGTATAAATCGCGGCCATGATCTTTACTGCGAGGCTGCAACGAATCAAAGTTAAAACCTCCAAGTAGCAACCCCGTCAACAGTGGGTAGATGCTGTCTGCAGGCACGGAGATGCGATCAATATTATACGCTTCTCTCTCTCTCTCCCCTACCAAAGAGTACTCTCCCTTCTCCACCCTCCTCCTCCTCCTCTTCCTCCACCTCCTCCTCCAACCTCTAGCTCCACTTCCCTCCTCTTGGTATCCCTCGTACCTCAGCTCGTGCTTTCTGTCTCTCTCGATTCGTGATTCTGTCTCTTCCTACGTTCGCGGATTCTCCTCTTGCCTCATTCTCCCTCTCTCCTTGTCTTCTCCCACTACTGTCTCTTCTTCCTCTTTCTCTATCTCCACCTTCTCGCTTTATCTCTCTCTCTCTCTCTCTCTCTCCCTCTCCCTTTCTCCCTGTTCTTCTCTCTTTCTATCTCACTGTTCGCGTTCATCCACCCTACGTCTCGCCCGTCCCTCCCCTCTCTCTGTCTCTCTCTGTCTCTCTCTCTCTCTCTTTCTCCGCACATCCGAGCCACCTGTGACGTCACTATCGTGGGACGCCATCTTGCCATCAGACAACCGAGTCCCTCCGTTATCGTTCGTTCCCTCTGTACACCCGCACCCCCGAGTACCCGACTGGCTTACTGGCTGGCTAGCTCGCTAGCTGGCTGACTGGCTGGCTTTTCCAACCCTTCTCCCCTAACATCCCTAGAATCCTGACTAGGATCCCGTCACGAGGATATTCCAACTACTCTCTCTCTCTCTCTCTCTCTCTCTCTCTCTTTTCTCTCTCTTTCTCTCTCTTGCTTTGTTTCTTCTTGATTTATACAATTACGTCGTTCACAGGTAACGCAAATTAACGAAATTTCTAGCTTGTTCTTGTATATGATGCTTACAAGTTAGACCATTTGAAAGAAACACAAAAATTGTTCTGCCTATTGGAGAGAATTGATAAAGAAGAGACCACAGAAAAGGATCAATTACGTACCTACGTTCAAGATTGAAGCGTGAATGTTTTCGAGAGATCCGTTTCCTCAAACTAAGCTCTCTTACGAGCTTAACAGCACAAACGTTAGGACAATAGGAAACGTCCAGTCGTATTATTGGTCGACGTTTGCTAAAGGAGTGTGCGAGGCTAAAATTGAAAGCATCGCTTGATCGACGCGTTGGTGGTCCCTCTTGTTCTCTTTCTCTCTCTCTCTCTCTCTCTCTCTCTCTCTCTCTCATTCTCGACGATGGTAGCCTCTGTAAGTTGAAACAATAAGGCTTAACTACCACCACGACGATACACTCGAGTCATCCCTGAAGTGTGCTTTGTGAGGGCACGCGCCCCTGTCATTGCGGGAGCGAAGCTGCGGTAGGTTCATGGAGCATGGGAAGTTTCTACGTGTGTGTGCCACGCTTCTAAGAGGAGAATTGGGGGGAGAGAGAGAGAGAGAGAGAGAGAGAGAAAGAGAGAAAGAGACGCGCCTGTGCGAACGTATGTCCTATTGTACCTGATCGTGCCAGAATGCTCGTTACGCTTATACCAAACCTGAATTTCCTGGCCCAGCAGCACTTGCTTATTTCTTCCAACTTCTTTACTAACTATTAACTTTCGCAATTTGTACGATAATAATCTTATATAATTATATGTCTTTGAATTATTTTTAAAAATCGGAAAGATCTTTCTATGATTTCTCATTATGTTTTTTTTTTGTCTTTTTTATTTTTATCATCAAAAGGATACGCGTATGTACTTGGAATTGAAGAAATCGAAAGGACGTGTCGAAAGTAAAGCCTTACAGAGGGTCGACCAATGAGTACAAAGAAAAATACAGAGAGAGAGAAGGAGAAAGAGAGGAAGTTGCGTGGGTTCGTTCGGTGGTAGGTCGCGGGTTGCAAACAATCGGCCGGACGGATAAGTTTCGCAACTGATTCGAAGCATATGCGAGACACTCGAAGCAAAGTGCTACGCGCAGCGTGGCATCTGTAGTGCTAGCGCGTGCCTGACAATGCGCACTTGTGTGCCGAGCACTCATCGAGTGTTCTCCAGTTCATATTATCGTTACCGTACTTAGATTACATAGGCGCCTCGAAGCATTCGAGCTTCTCTTTTTTAGGACCACACAACGTACGCTACATTAGCTACGTTAACGAGCAAGCAACATGCAATAAACTAGTCGGAAGACGTTCTTCTTTCGCATTGATTTTTTTTCTTTAACTTTTCTTTCGTTTCAATTTAAGCGAGAGAATCGTAAGGATAGATAGATAAATGAGAAAACAAATAATCTTAAGTATAACGATGAAATATAATGGAAAAAAAAGGATGATACAAAGTTGAGATTTAGAATTTGAAACGAAGAAGAATCGATGTTGAAAGGTACGATTTTGGCAATTAGCTCTCTCACGACGGTGGTAGAGATCGGAAGCAGAGAAAACGCCGTTTCGGATTCATCGCTCGACGAGTATCACTCCGGTCTATCTTCTCCGGGTCATAAATCTCAGACGATACTGCGCGGTTTGCGCAGATTCGAGCCGTCGCACCTCCCTTCGAGCCCCTTTCAACCTCCAGCAGCAGTAGCAGCAGCAGCAGCAGCAGTAGTAGTAGCAGCAGCTCACCCCCTTCTCGACCCTCCTCCATGCGTCCGTTAGTGAGTCGAGATTATGCTGCGGCGTGTGTCACAACGCTTGAGGAATTTATGCTTAGGCCGATATCTGGCTGCTCGCGCTTTGCATACTCTCTCTCGCTCTCTCTCTCTCTCCCTCTCTCTCTCTCTCTCTCTCTCTCTCATTCTCTCTCGTAACGTTAAGATCGCGTATAGAGATTATCAACAAAATTTATAATGCACCCCCAAGGCGAATAATTGTTGATCGAGTACCCAGCACAACTACGTAAATTGGAGAGAGTAGAGTTCTCCTTCTCGTTCTACCTCCGATTACGTTCCTGAACCTTCAACGAGTTGAACAACAAGATGGCATCATGAACTTTGTTGATTCCATGAAAAGTACAGTTACGCTATGTTACCACCGGTATATTTGTTCAAGCACGTTAACCGCACAACAGAATTCCGGTCTCGATAAATAAATATATTATATAAAAAGTCCATATATATTGTATATTTATATATATATATATATATATATATGTGTGTGCATCTGGATACTCTCTTCACAGCCAAGACCTTCTCACGCTCTGGCGCACCAAAATGGCGGCATAAAAAATGGAAAGAGAAAAAGGTGGTAGACAGAGGAGGCAGAGAGGAGAAAGGATGAAAATGGTGCTTGAGAATATTGTCACCGGTCACGAGAGCTCGTCCCGTGTGCGTGCGCGAGGGCGTTCACGATCCTCGTCTAAAGGTGAGCCAATGGGAGAACGAGAAACACGTTGCGTGACACGGGACGGACTTTTTCGCTCTCCGGAGCACGCTCCACCCGTGCCATGGAACGAGAAAGAAACCTACCACTGTCATCGTCCCTCCTTCCTATAATAACGCGAAAACAAACGAAAAAAAAAAGAAAAAAAGAAAAAAGGAAAAAAAAAAGAAAAAAGAGAAAAAAAATCAAATGTCAGACGTCATGCTCTGAATTTTTTTCACCCGTGCATCTTTTTCGAGTCTGCTTGGTTGCACTTACGTGTACGGAAGGACCTCCTTGCTAAAATGAATTCTACGATCTTTAGCAGAGCATACAACAGAGCTCTGGATCTTTAAAAGAAAGCACATCGTGGACTCAACGAACGATACGATAGATCACTACACGGCCGAGGGAACTAAGCAGGGTGATCCAAATAAATATCTCAACGTAGCTCATGAATCACTGATAGGATCACGCCACGAGCACTTTTTCCTCCGTTCTCCTCCGCCTGCAGGGTCGGGTCTCATTTGGAAGACTGGGAGTCCTCGTAGTTGATAGGTGTCGCATGATTGAAAGGTTCGCTCCGTGAGCAGATCGTCTATCGAACGATGATTCCATTTCGGATTCTTTTGCAGGGAATGCTTCGAGGAGTAGAGTAAGAGAGATGGAATGAAAAGAAAGAGAGAGAGAGAGAGAAAGAGAGACAGAAGGATGGAGGTAGCATCCCACCCTGCTTTCTTAAACAGAGAGCAAGATCTTCGAAGAAGATACAAGGGCAAGAGCCGATCTCACGAAGGCCAGGTACGTCTCTTCCACTCTTCTTCTTCTTCTTCTTCTTCTTCTTCTTCTTCTTCTCTTCCTTCTTCTCCTCCGCCTCCTCTCCGTTTCTTTGTCTTTTCTGTCGTTTAGACAGCAGAGATAACGATATTGAGAGATATTGACTCGGACTTTGAGCTTCCCTAACTCGAATACTAGAACCCTACGATGATCCCCTGTTGTATGTTTAGAAATATCTAGTTCATCTTAGTTAACGATCGATCAAAAACTCTATTAGAATCAGAAAGAATATGGTATAGAAAAAAAAAAATTCTTAGCAGACTATCTAGCAAAGTTTTCTCTTAGACCATGACGAGGAGCGTCATGCGTGTCGTGCAGATGAATAATTAATAGCAACTGATGGAGGAAGAGGGCGACGGCAACTACGACAGCATCCTTCATGAATGCAGATCTTCGCTCGAGTTAACCCAAAGCCTGTTCGAGCATCGCTATCAGAAACTAATCCGACCATTAGGGTGACTTCGCTTCTAGCAGAGATGACGTTGTCGGCACGGCTTACCTTTTCAGGGGTGGGCGTTCTATATTCTATACTCTCCCTTCTCTGTGTCATAAAGCGTCGATACATCAAGCTTTGCATTCCTGATATGGGAACTCGTGCCGGAGTCGAAAGCCAAGTCCTGGTATTACGCGAGAAAAGGCCAACCTGCAGGTCTATGGGAAACTGACGAAGTTTGTCCAAAGGATCAATGCCGATCGTTTACGAAGATGAACGACTAGCATTGTAACTACGTCGAATCGATCTAACTTTCATACTTTACAAACCGCTCGCCAGTCTTCCCCCCTCCCCCTCTACCCCCTCCCGCCCTCCTCGACATTACGAGTACAACGCGATTTCTAACTTTCGCAAACGAAAAACAATGAAAACTTTCAATGTAAACCTGAATGAATTGAATATTTCGATTTGAGCAAAAGGGTGTTGACGCGCATTGGCAAACAAACAGAAAAAGTTAGATATTTTTTTTTTCTACAGAACAAATTATCAGGAGGAGATATATATATATATATATATATATATATATATATATATTCCCTAAAGAAACAAACGAAAGGCCCTAAACAAATACTCGAAAAGATTCGATTCCCTGTTGACGTTTGGTGACTTAGCAGCAATTCAGCCGAGCCAGAGATCCGCGTTTGGTACGTACGGAAAAGGGAAGAAGAGAAAAAGGGATTCGTGAAGAGACGGCAGGGAGAGAAGTAAACGGCCTACGACGAGACTTTTGTGCTTGGCAGTGTGTCGAAGGGTGCGACTGGCACGTGCCGATCTCTGTGGGATCATTTGGGGAAGGGCGCCAAAATCAAAACTACTCCCCTCCCCGCTTAGATCGGCACGTTTGGTCCTGTACTTCTCTTTCTCTTCCTGGACACTTCAGAATTAAGTCCGTCGCTTTGTCGACCTAGTTATTGTATACATTACACTCAAAACGATCCTGAGATCGGTCTTATTCATATATGATATTCAACGCAATTTTCCTTTGCAACAATGTGTACCAATTTCCATCACTATGTGAGAGTTCTTGGGTTAAGGAACGGATGAGTCAGGTGTGAGCAGGAAGAAGAGAGAGTTCATAGGTGTGTAACATTTAACAATGCGCTTCCAAGCGGGTATACCTTCCAAGTGCGTTCACCTAACACCTCGGCCACTAGCTAGAGCAACGATTTATGTACGAAGGAGTCCGCCCACCTCCTAGTATCTTCATCTCAGCCCGCAGGACGTGCTCGACGAGTCGACTCAAGAAGTAGAAGGGAGAAGGACGATCTTCTTCTACCTTCTTCTTCTTCTTCTTCTTCTTCTTCTTTCATTCTCGTGCACGAGCACATGAACACTCACGTGCACCTCCCACACGCACACCCATGCGGTCCTTGTCTTACTCGGCTAACCTCTAATTAATAAACGCACCGACCGGAGCTTCTACCTCCGGCGACACGTGTATCTGGTAAGTGTTACTCTCTCTCTCTCTCTCTCCCTCTCTCTCTCTCTCTCTCTCTCTCTCTCTCTCTCTCTCTCTCCCTCCCTCTTTCTCTTTCTAACTTATGAAAAAAATTGTTGCAAATTTTCTCACAAATACTCTTTCCAACTGGTTAATGAATTTTCAAATATTATCGCAAAATACTCATAGTTAATTCTTATATATCCTAAAGAAAGAGATAGAGATTCCATACGTTATAAATCAAGTGGCAAAGCATCCCTAACTAAATCGACTTTGCGTAACCAAAACTACAGCGAGAAAGGAGGAGGGAATAGATGTCTAGCGAGCTATAGGAAGGGAAGTCGAAAACGCTTTGCGGTGGTTACCGGTGTGAAATGTTCCCATGGGGGGTCTACTATGACTACAGGGAGAATATGAAAGAGAGAGAAAGAGAGGACGAGGACGGCCCCAATCCTAAAGTCTCCTATCGATGATGGTAGTCATGGTAGTGATGGTGGTGGTAGTAGTGGTGGTGGCACCCCTAGCAGAACAATATGTTAGCCGTCTTTCGTTACGCGAGCCACCAAACATCCGATTATACTTATTATCCCGTAAGCGTATCGATCCACCCGCAAAATCTATATCTCTGTGAGAATCGTTGAAGCACGGCCTCGGAATTATCGACATTATCGTGATTAATTAATTAAAGTTTCTTTACTTTTTTTCTTTTTTTTTTTTTTTTCACGCATTAATATTTTTGTTAACTTCTGTGTGAAAAGTCATGGTTAACCTATCTTGAATCGTACGTGCTTTCTATGAAAAGCAATAGAATCGTACAAATACAGATAGATACACAGATATTCACTGGCAAAGGAATGGCCGGCTCTGTTCGTATGTAAATCCTTAGCGAAGAACAGAGACGTAATCACAGAGGGAACAGACTCGTAAATCTTTGGACCGTGTCATTCGCAAGTTACAACTCAGGATTTAATAACATATCCTTTAGAAACAACGCACCGACCTAAGCTGTTATTTGGCTATGCAACTTGGCCCTCGGGCCGATCACACTTTCAAAGTCTGCGCGAGGTGTACTTCGTTTATGGCTTTCGTGAATTCGTCCGATTACTCTACCCTTCAGAAATTTTAACAAGATTGCCAAATTGCAAAAACAGTGGAGAAATTTAATAGCCAAGTTAAATCGTGTTAACCGGTGGGTGGTGAGTGCAGGGATTTGTTTAGGAATCGTGAAGACCCTTCGCTACGAAACAACCCCTGAAATTCGTTCGACTAAGGGGTGAGCATCGAATGCCACGCGGATATCTGGGGGTATCGCTGACGCGGAGTCACCCTTGAGTGCCAGGATTAAAGATTAAATAACCAGCGTCTCACCGAGCAGCCAGTTAACCGCCCATTTAGCACCGCCTGCGTTTTGATCTCCCTTATCCTAAAATATCGAAGAACAATTTTCTCTTATCCGATCGGTTCTCTTTTTTTTTTTTCCTGTTTTTTCTTGGCACCATATCCACGAATTAACAAGGAATTGTCCGATATTGTAAATAAATGAAAAATTATGATCGGCGTTCTTATCGGTGTAATTAATTAAAAAAATAATTTGTTAAAGATAGATCGGAACATAAACCTCCCGACTAATACAGCTTGCGCTTGTCCAAAGGTTTATTGGTTATTCAGGAAACGTCGTACGCGGTATCACCTGCTGCACCTTTTGCCGGACGCATCGAGCATTGACCGAGCGGAATCTAATTTGTTCATCGACTAAATTCAGCGCCTCTTTTCGATCCAATTACCGAAAAGACAACGAAACAGAAGCAACTGTCGTCGTCTTTGCCATTCGCGAAATTTCTCTTCTCGAGACAAGAAGAGACCGCTGATGGTCGACAAACGATATATAACAACTCATGGAATTCTCGTAATGTATACTGTTATTACTTTAATGGCTTTCGTTGGATAAACCTGCTTCCTTCGGGAAATAGTAATTAGAGGATATAATCTCGCTACGAGATCGTACCTGAAACGCGATGCGAAATTAATTTCGCGTCAAGAACTTTATCACGTTATCTAAGAACAAAATTATCCTTTACATAAAATGACATAAAAGGATTATCTCCGATGTTACTCTCGATACAGTTCTACGAGTTACAGCTATTCGTCATGGGAGCAGAGAACTTGATATACCGATGGGGATCGTCTACAAATTCCATAAATCCAATGTGAACTTTAGTAGTAGTAGAATACGCAGTTACCGTCGGTGAACAACTCACTATAGAATTCTCACAGGGATCAAAATGACTATTAGTAGAACGTTACTATTGTGCCGGATGATTCACATGACTTCCAACGAGTCTAACTTGTCGGAATATCATAATAGAACCTGCAAGTAATAACTTTAAACAAATCAACAATTTTTTTATTTTTTTATTAAACAAATTAATTATTAGTATTGTCACATATACGTTTCATGGGACCAATCCCTTAAAGCCTATGAATTCTATCTGATTACGTAGAACTCAGTGATAAGCTTTGATCGCATCACTGACATTGTCTTCATCCACTTTAATCACGCTCCAATACGCTCGGCACGATTTATCAAAGATAAATCCTACGTCCGAATGTCCCCATGCATGTTCTTACGTATCATTTGTACGATACAACAGTTAATAGTGCAAATACATTAGGGTGAACCCTCTGGATTCTTCTTTCTATACGTCGACATGGGAAATGAACAAGCATCTCTGACCGCATTCGCGCCCCATTAACTGGACCATCACTTTCAACAGACAACTCTTGCCACGCAAGCATGTTAATAAACTTCTGATCTTTTCTACTTTTTAGGTCATAACATATTTTTTCTTTTTTTCTTTTTTTTTTGTTTTTTTTTTTGTGTCTTTTTACATAAAAATCTTGCGAATTAAAGAGAAATTGTACGAGAAACTTTTCCTTCGAGAAGAAACTCTCACGTAACTCGTACGGATTTTATCGTCCATTTTTGATGTAACTTTGAATGCGCTAGGGTGAGAAAAAAAAATACAATCTAACAAATTGATGACTTAATAAATAAGTAACCGTATCCGAACGTAGGAACCCTTCAACGATTTTAAATTTTCAATGGAGCCGCGAGAAGGGTGACCCTTTAACACGGCGCGTGTGAAATATTCCAAGTATACGGGGTTCAATTGTTGGCAATGACAATATGGTCCAAAAAGAAACGAAAAAGGGGCCGTTTTCCGGACGATCGGTCAAACTCTTGACAAGAAAGCCGATAACGCCAACTTTTTGTCCGCCTTCTCTGAAGGTTCTGAAAAAAAAAAAGAAAAAAAAAAAAAAAGGAAAAGAAAAAATGAAAAGAAAGAAAAAAAAAGAAAAGATTGGAGTCTAGAATCCAATCGATATATCCGATGCTCCATATCAAAGTCTTCCATTATTTTTTGATATCTGCGACAAAGAACGCGAGTAAGAAACTTCGACGATATGAATAATAAATTATCTATTTTATTATTACAGACATAAACTGGCTGGTATACACGTGTACTATGGTTACTATGTTAGAGGGATGCATTGTACGAACGAACGAAGAATGAAGAAAATTATGCACGTACGTGTTGCAAGGCGTGTCCTAGGATTTACTTCCGTCACAACGATAGATAGAAATGACAGGAGAGATTGCTGTTGTACAAAGCTGCGGGATGCTTGTCGAACGCCCCTCTTCACCGTTTCAATGCTACAATCGTTTCAGACTACTGACAACTGTAACACCATAGAACGACGAGCGAGATACCCATGAGAATCTCGTCCCAAATCCATGTGGGCGTAAGACGATGTGACGATTACGATTATGAGACGTACAATTTCTCGAATGAAATTTTAAACAGGTACGTCGCAATATTGTATTAGACATTTCTAATAAAAATATCGTCCACAATTTTTTTTCCTTTCCTTTTTCTCTCTTCTTTTCTTTCTTTTCTTCTTCTTTTTTTCTTTTTATTATTTTTCTTTTTTTATTTTTTATTTTTTTACACAGAGAAACAGGGCAAACGTCCAAAGGCAAAAGTATCATAGCGAATCATGAACAGAGGCAATAATTCTAACGTAACAAGATCATATCGTGCTGTGCAACGTTCTAGCTTAAAGTCACGAAGCAAAATCATATATCGTTGCGAATCGTTCTCTCTCTCTCTCTCTCTCTCTTTTTTATGGACTAGTTGGAAATTCTAAAAAAAAAGTAGTTTGTAACTTTCCCACTACGCCCACCGATCGGTACTTTTTAATGGAGGCAGGACCAGCCTCTCTCTCTCTCTCTCTCTCTTGCTCTCTCTTGAAAAAAGGGTTGCCTACGAAATTTAAACATCCATCATTTCTCGTCGACGAGTTAACCTCGCAACCCCTTTTGTCCTCCTTGATCTCCCTTCTTCTACCTGCCACGCGCCATTATAATGCGAACGGTTAAACTCGCTTTAAATTTAACTGCTCCCTTAAAACTTAAGCTATGCTTTACGAGCGTCAACGAACATCTCCTCCATCGACGATGGCGCGTACGCGCGTGTACGATTATTCTTGAACAAGCAGGTAACGCGTCTAGATGTATGCGTAATGTAAGAGAGAGAGAGAGAGAGAGAGGAGATACTTCGAAGGCGCCGTCTGTTTTTACGACCTCTCTATCTCGCTTCGCCCTTTTGTTGCACGCCTCGGCGTACTGTATCGACGAGGGAAAGTGCACACTAAAATGGAGATTGTCCCCTGGAGCATTTACGGATCGAAAGATAAATTCGTAATCTGTTACGGGACGGCTTTTTAAGCGGCTTTTGTGTTACTAGGTGGTTCAAGAAAATGTGAGAACACGCGTGCTGAGTTTAAGGACTCATGATCTCAAATGAAAATTTGTCTGTTATCCAATAGTTGTCTTTTATTACTAAATAAATTATAATACGTTGAAAAGTTTCTCGGAATGATCCAAATTATATACATAAAAGGAAGATATTATTATACATAAATGAAAATGTCCCATTGGAAAATTTATTCAAGATGAAGACAGTCCTTAGAATTATATTTCATACAAAGTATATTTTCCTCTGAATCATTAACTGGAAATAGTAAAATGTTTGATGTAATGCGAATGAAGTTTAACAAGACCGACACAGTAAGATCTCGTAACCATACACCTGGTCCAAAGTACCGGACCTTCTCTTCTGGATAAGAAGAGCAATATATATATATATATATATATACACACATACATATATACGAGTAAAGCATATAACCAACTCACATGCATATATACGTATGTACGTATGTAAGGTGGCTGGCTAACATTCCAGTCCTGGAGAGTCCGAGTCTCGACCCGGCCCACCTGTTTATCCCGATATGGCATTAGCTATTGCCGGAGAGAACACCGAAGAGCGTGTGCATGCGCACGATATGATAATGTAAAGACAGCCATCCGGGCAATCGCCGTGGACTTTAGCCGCGACTAAACGAGGATCGCTTATCCCGCGAACATCCGCTACCACCACCCTTCTTACTTTGTTTCTCATGCGGCTAACCGCCGCGTTACTTTGTATCTCCCTTCAGATTCAGAAGAAAGAAAATCAACCGAGAGATAAAAAAAAAAAAAAGAAAAAAAGAGAGAAAGAAAGAAACAAATCGTTTGCTTTATAAATCCGTAAATAAATCAACCTTTTTAAAAGCACCTAATAATATCTAATCGATATCTTTCACGATCATATAATTAATTAAACGTGACGTCTATCCGAAAAGATTTCTTACGGTATAGCATAGAACAAAACTCTATGGATATTCGATATTCGAATTGAGGTATGAAATGCAAAGGTGACAAAAAAAAAAAAAAAAAAAAAAAGAAAAAAAAGAAAAGGCGCAAAAGAATAAGAAAAAGAAACGAAGGATCTCTATTCGGTTGGGAGAGAGGCACTCTCGAGTCGAACGGAAATCCTTAGGAAAATGGTTCGCGGTAGTGAGTCGAGTTCTCCGTAGTAGCGGAAGCCAAAGATCTCGAGTGCAGTATCCTGCTGATAAAACGGGTGCTGGAAAGGAGATACAGACGAGGCGTATACCTGATAATACGGCAGATTATGATAATTTTTGGACGTTCGCAAGCCGTTCCGTCTTCGGATTTCAACGAGTACGCGGAGGAGAAACGTATCGCTCGAGATATCATCTCGGCTCTTAGCTCACGCCACCACACCGCCACCGTCCTGCTGCTTTGGGAGTAACTTAAAACTGTAAGAACATAAACTGTGCGGTGCGTGGGAGTCGGTCTTGAAAGGAGAGTAACGTAATAATAAACCCCCTTAGTCTCGAGGAAAGAAAATGCTAAGTGAAAAGATTTTTCATTTATTTTTCTTTTTTTTTTTTTTCTTTTTATCTTTTGTTTCTCTTTCTTTTTTCTTTTCTTTTTCTTTTTCTTTTCTTTCGCGTTCTGTTCTGTGCAAGGAAAAGGGAAAAAGATAATGCAAAAAAAAAAAAAAAAAAAAAAAAAAAGAAAAGGAGAAAAAACAAAGTACATTCGAGTTAGAATCGTGAGAGATCATTTGAATCGTTCAACCGTACATATAAATCGTTCCCCATTTGAGAAAGTTCCTCGCATGTGGATACGTTTCTAGACGTTTTTACCGCTAAATCACTGGAAGAGCTTCAATATATCGTTGGACTCGCTGCGGAGGAACCGCAGCCAAGTTCGCATCATGCATAATAAACGAAAATATCTGTAGCAAGCTATAGATCTTCTCGGCTTGTGTTAGCAAGTGGTCGTGAAAACTTGTACCACTTATGTAGGCCACGAAAGCATGACTCTCCACAAGAATTCATTATCTTACGCAAGACATGAACGTTTTCACGCATCTCTCTCTCTCTCTCTCTCTCTCTCTCTTTTTTCTCTCTAAATCACTTTCGCAAAACGTTCCGCAGATGTATCAAACTCTCTCTCTATCTCTAAAAAGAAAACTAATACATAATGACGTCGTAATTCATCGAGCGTAAAATTAACGGACGTTTATTATGAATCATATTAGGACTTTTTTCTTTTTCTTTTCTTTTCTTTTCTTTTCTTTCCTTTTTTCTTTTTTTTTTTTTTTGTAATCGCAAGAATCCAAAAATATTTGAACTTTTCAAATGGACTAACAGATCGAACCAAAGGAAAGATCGGGAAACGAGGATGGATAAGAATGAGAAGAATAAGACGAAGAAGAAGTTCGTGAGTAAGAAAGAGAGAAAGGGAATTATCTGAAGCTATCTCGTTTTCTGAGCGATCGTCTTTTGGTTCGGCTAACGCGCGAGTGCCGCGCGACGAAACCGGAAATTACGTCTGGGCTTCCATCTCCGGTGTTGTGCCGAGAGAACTCGCCTTGGTGGAATTCGCCGTGAGAAAGCGAACGAGGAGGATAGACGACGCCCTCTTCGTTCCTCCACCTCCACCTCCACCTCCACCACCTCCTCCGCCGCCACCTCCACATTCACCTCCACCTCCCCCTTCTCCTCCATCTTCATCGTCGTCGTAAAGGACGGAGAGTAAGGAGTTATTAAACTTGTAAACCTTCCTATCCACCGCCCGCGATACTCCGTTAACTTGCTTTCGCCTTCTAATAATAACGTTCACGATGATGGAAACCACTGGGAGATTCGAAGCGACGAGTTTTGCCACTTTATCGCATAAATGAATACGCGATCCGTTTCCATAAAGAACGTAGTGTACCGTTAATACTTCATACTTGATCAGATAATTGTCTCGTGGTCTTCGAATTATCAGCTCGTTATCGGGACCAGTTTGATCGGTTTAATTTGTAGTCGGACCTTAAACGTATCCAATATGATTTTGTTTTTACGTTTTATATAGTAGCTCTTACCGACGATTTAACTCTAGTAATTATCACCGTTGATACATTTTGTCAACGTCCGTAGAAAACATTTTGGATTAGGATTTAAGAAAAAAAAAAAAAAAAAAAATCATATTCAGATACAGATAGCTAATCGTTCTATTTTACTTTCTAAAAGTGAACAGCTGCATGTTATTTGAATATTTCATATCGAATCTGATAATAAATCGATCAACTATAAACGATGAAATATTCGTAATTATCCTAGATGGAAAGTTATAGGACAATTAATAACATACGATGAACAAAACGAGAAGACACATATCCCTCTGTAATATATTTCTACGTGTGTTGCAAGAGATTTAGCAGTAGCAAAAGTCATTTCCTAAAGGCAAGGTTCAAGTTACTGTAGCAACAGACCGAGCGAAGCCTCGGTAGAGGGTAATAAAGCCATCTTGCTGAGGGAAGCTCGGGAGGGTGTTTTACCTCTTCCACCCTCGCAAACCGCCCCCGAGGAGGTGCCCGGATAGCGATCTATACTGCTGGGCACCCCTCTCGACGTTGCCAAGCAACCACTCTCTCTCTCTTCCTCTCTCAACCCCTTCTCTCTATACCAGGGAGAGAGCTCTTCCACCCTACAAAAGAGACAGAGGGGAGAGAGAGAGAGAGAGAGAGAGAGAGAGAGAGAGATCGCAAGAGGATTGGAGAAAGAGAGAAAGAGGGAGATTGCAGTCTTATCTCGCAAGATACCGACAGTGCCCCTGCCTCCTTCAAGCCTCCTCGTTTCATCCTCCTCGTTTTCCTTCTTCTCTCTACCTCCTTTACCCTTCT
>NC_062200.1:970000-1055000 GCF_912470025.1 Vespa velutina | reverse complement strand
TACGTTGTTTCACGCGACGATTTATGCGATTAAAAAAAATTCAAAGGAATGCTCGGAAAAATTGTTTGATAAAAATAAATACACGTTGAAAATAATTTCTTTCGTTTTTCCAATGTTAAAAATTCGTGCAATGGAATATCTGGAATTGCGAAGTAAGAAGTAAAAAAGTACGAAGTAAAAAAGAAGAAGAAGAAGCGCGGCATCGAGAAAAGAAGTTTCTAAATGTTGCCGTAGGACGTACGTAGAATTCTTTGGCAAAGCCGACCTCTACGTGCGCGTGTTTCGCGGAGAGAGCCGATAATCGCATTTTCTCATGAATCGTAGCCCACGCCTCTTCATTTCGTAGGCGAAACATCCATCAAATTAATCCCTAGCGTAGCTGGCGCGCCGAGCGCATGCAAAGCGATTTGTTTGCGCACGTGATTGCATCCGCGCAAAGCTTTGCTTCTCCTCTATGCAACGATCGAACGAGAACGTTGGTTGTGCGTTTCTAACGGTAAAATCTCTTTCTCTCTCTCTCTCTCTCTCTCTCTCATATACTCCTGCACGCATTCGCTCTTTTCTTTTTATTCTTTTTCCCCCTTTTTTTTCTCTCATCTTAAAATCTAAAATCCCTTTACAAACTTGCCGAAAAATTAGCTTAACTTTTTTCTTCCCTTTCTTCGAAAGAGATTGCTATCAAAAGATTTTCTAATGTTTCCAATGGATCGCAAACGTACTGTTTATGGCGTAGATATAAATTCTAATGATATGCAAATTAAACATATTCGCGTTTAATTTATTACTTTTTCCCCATTTCATCCCGAAGACTCGTTTCCCGAAACTCCCCGTTAGTCTCTCTCTCTCTCTCTCTCTCTCTCTCTCACTCTCTATCTCTTTCATTCCCTCATATTAAGCGAAGCCGAGTAGTAGAAGGCTGCCAGATGAAGGCAGCTTTGTAGAACGATATCGGTAAGTGGAAATCAGTGGTTGGGTGGCGCCTCCTGCACCGCCGCGACTCTTCTCCTCTCTCCAGGACGTCGCTTTACGCTCCTGGAATCGCGTCTACGAGCTTACGATGCGAGCGATAGTGGCCGTTACTGGGAACTTGCTAACTTCATTAAAATATTACCATCAACACCGAGTCCCATTGTTTTCGATCGTACTCCGTGTCTGACGCGTTGTTCCTTTTCTTTCAACGACGAAACTCCGATCGTTCCTATTTTTCTTTTCCTTTCTTTTTTTTTCCTTTTTCCTTTTTTGCTCCTCTTCTTCTTCTGCTTCTCGTCGTTCGTCGTCATCAGCATCCCGTACGCGTTCACAGAGAGAAGAAGAGTCCACGTTCGACTACGGTAAATCCTGACACGGTGAACTCTAACACGTTCGTGTCGTAGCGACAAAAGAACGGAACACCGAACATAGTTACACGTCGACATCGAGAACGACGCTCGTAATTCTTACACGTCTCGACTCCGACAAACTCTTTAATGATCGTTCGCGTCCGGTATAGACACGAGCCAGCAAGACGACTTTTTCCTCCTTTGACAGTCTCTATATCGGAGTGCACGATTTTTGTCGGTAATGCATTCTCAGACGTAATAACGCGCCCGTCGATCTTCCTCCGACGAGCCAACATGTCGAACTGACATTTTGCGAGAGACCTTACTCCAAAAACCAAAATAAAAAGAATAACGTAATACGAAAAGAAATACGTTCGGGATTCTACGAGCAGTCTCGCGATTCGAATTTTTCATTAATGCACCAACTAATCGGCTTGTTAATTTATCGTCCGACGTCATCCAGAGAAAAAATTCTACAATATATATACATACACACACACATATATATATATATATATATAGAAAGAGAAAGAGAGAAAGAGAGAGAGGGGGGGAGAGAAAAAGAAGAAAAAAAAATATTTCGATAAATTTTCTAAGACGTTTTTGTCGTAGATAAAAAAGTTTCAACTACTCGACGTCGGCAGTCAGAGGAATGACAAAGAGCTTTCAAACGATCCGACAATGTTCGCCTGACTGACGCAGGACACGAGCCCGTAAGACTTGTTTTCTTTCGACACCACAAACGACAGCGTACGTTTTAGATGTAACATAGCGGCAAACGGCACCAACGACGGATGAGAGTGAAAGAGAGAGTGAGATCATGGACCACTCACGTCGTACGAGGAAGCGGCTTCTCCGTGCACTTTTTGCCGCTTGTGTAATTGAGCCTGTCTCGTCCGACTACCGTCCAAATGAATTACGAGGCGCCGTCCGCGTCGTCCTCGTAAATTCCTTCCGTGGAAGCACTTTCACCTCCTCCTCCTCCTCCACCTCCTCCTCTCCCCCCATTTCTCCCTTTAGATTTCATATCGGTTACACCCAAAAAGAAAAATATATCGATTCATTGATTATATCTAACTGCAAGAAAGATATAAGAAAAATAATAATTACTGTAATTAGAGTAGAAAGTACTCATTAATTATAAAGTTTATCGTTTATTCTGTTAATAGAGTTTGATAAATCGTATCTGGCTTAATGAGAAAGGTTTCTCTAGGAAAAATC
This sequence comes from Vespa velutina, assembly GCF_912470025.1. Classification (NCBI taxonomy): domain Eukaryota; kingdom Metazoa; phylum Arthropoda; class Insecta; order Hymenoptera; family Vespidae; genus Vespa; species Vespa velutina. The sequence goes on along the minus strand of NC_062200.1, from coordinate 1,052,460 downwards.
GATACTCTAAAATAAAGTTTGTAGTTTGACCTGCACCAAATCTTCGCGCCAGTTCTTTCATCTAAATGCCATCTTAAGAATTTCAAAGAAACTAATATCGATACATACCGACAGCTAGATATTTTACCGACGGTTCGATCTATTACCGACAGTTCGATCTATTACCGACGGTTCGATGTATTAACCTACAAATCGATATATTACTAACATCTCGATGTATTACCAACATTATGAATTTAAAAAATTTAGCAAATAAATATCATAAAAATCAGCTAATTGATTTAATTGCAGACAATTAACTCGACGGTAATTGCGTTAGAATGTGATTTTCTAAATTACATCGCAAATAATATCAATTGTCTAAATAAGAATTATGCAAAATATTCGGAAATGGAACGAATTCGAACGATTTCAGAAGAGCGATGATATTTACTATACTAAATGCTACGATGTAACGAAAGAAGAATCAGTCAGGTTATAACCTTTAATTTAATTCATTTTCTTTACATTTTCTCTTGTCGATAACTCCGAGACATCATAATACTACTCTACTCTAATTAATGACCTTGTATAATATTACGCTATATTAATTGATTATCTTGAAAAATCTAGAAAAACTAGAGTTTATCTTACAATAAGATCACAATAAAGCTATTCTCGTTTCGATGCAAATGATAAAGCGTCGTAATTCGATTGGCAATTAATTTATCTGCGAAATCATTTGACATTCAAATGCCATAAAAAAAAAAAAAAAATAATAAAAAAAAAAAGAAAGAAAAAAAAAATATCAAATAAATTTTAACATTTACATTATTAATTATTAATACGTATTATCAGATATCAAAGAACTTCGTTTACGTTATTACGAAAACGTAATAAAATGGGAAAATATAATAAATATAATAAAATGAAATATATATAATATCGAATGATATCAAAATAAAATACAAGGAAAATCTTAAAATAATATATATATATATATACATATATATATACATATATATATATAGGAATATCGTGAGAAAATTAATTAAACACCTCGAATAACAAACTTTATTTACATTCACATCATAATCATATATCCATAACCGAAACCAAAGCGTATTCAAATATTGGTAAAATATTTGTAGACCAATATCGAGAACATATCTTTTACATCGTTTCATCATTTGTTTTTTTCTTTTTTTTTTTCTTCTTTTTTTTTCTCTTTCCATCTTCTTCCATAGATACTTTCTATCTATTGTTGTTGTTGTTGTTGTTGTTATTGTTTTTTTTTGCAAGCAACAAACGCGCATTGACATCATTTTTTGAACGTCATTCCGTAAAAAAAAAAAAATTCTTCTTCCTTACAATGACGTAGGATATTTCGTCATCGATCTTAACGTTGCATTTTGCGCATTTTACACACACATATATATATATATATGTATATATATATATATATATATATATATATATATATATTTACACATATATACGGATACGTACACATACATTTGAGCAAATAATATAAAAATAATTCTGAGGTACTCTCGTCTTCCTCGTAGTCTGAATTCCTTAACTAATTGGCAGATCACGTTTCTCACGATAATCTTGTTATCTTCTAACTCCATTTCTATTCCCTCTCTCTCTCTCTCTCTCTCTCTCTCTCTCTCTCTCTCTCTCTCTCTCTCTCTTTTTGGTTTCTAATCTTTTTCTTCTTTTTCTTCTCATCTCTCTTATTGTTCATCTTCAACGATCATTAACTTTACAATTGTTCTCGTCGTCATTATCATCATCTCGTCGTACTCGTCGTCGTCATCGTCGTCGTCGTCATCGTCATCATAATCATTGTTATCGTTGTTTTCGATTTACACGTTTTCCCTACGACACAGGTTCTAACCCATGAACGATATTTAGGCACAGGGGAAGTCCTGATCATTTTTATTCCGCTGTGTTTATGTACGTGTGTCTCTTCTGTCTCTGTGTATGGTGTATGTATGTATGTATGTATGTATGTATGTATGTATGTATGTGCGTTTGTATGTGTTTCTCTGTATATGACAAAGAGAAAGAAAGAGAGAAGGAGAGGGAGAAAGAGAGAGAGAGAGAGAGAGAGAGAGAGGCTTATTAATCAGCAATATTATAATAATTTGCTAATGAAAATCGCTTTGTTTTTTTTTTTTTACTTTTTCTTTCTTTTTTCTCTCCTTCCTATGATGAATATTTCACATAAATATTTATCATAAATATTTGTTGTTACAATTTTCTTTTTTGTTCGATTTTCATTAAGCACATTCCCCGAGCAAGGCATCTTATACATTTGTGCATACATGTAAAAAATAATTCTTTCGCTCAAGCCACGCTCTTTCTTCTCTTTTGTTTTCTTTTTCTTTTTCTTCTTCTTCTTCTTCTTCTTCCTATTTTTCTAAACATAATCTATATACTCAATTTCTCTTTTTCTTTCTCTTTCACCTACGTACGTATATATATATATATACATATACATACATATGTAAATATCTAAAGTTTAATTAGAAGCAATCGCGTTTCACTGCGTGTCTCAAGTATTTATAATTATTATTATTATTATTATTATTATTATTATTATTATTATTATCATTATTATTATTATTATAATTTTATTTTATTATTCTTTTGTTTATTTATTTTTATTTTTGTCAACACACGTTTAGAGAATGAAAGAAACATCGTCTTTTTTTTGTCTGTATTATCTCGCTATATGCATTTTTTCCTTACACGATAATTTGAAAATCCGCTGCTATGTCCGTCAAATAATTCGACAAAGTTCTTCGTGTCTAATCAATATTTTTTTTTCTTCTTTTTATATATATATATATATTTGTGTGTGAGAATGTGTGTACATATATGTATATATATAGATATATACACACACATACATCGGACAGCGGATATATAGATTAGACACTAACAGGATCGAGAATAATTTTTTTTTCTTCTTCATTAATACGTATTAGAAGACGAAAAATATGTTTCTCTCTCTTTTTTTTTTTCTTTTTTCTCCATTTTCTTTAGTGTATATTATTCTCTTCGTCTACAAAAATTCTTTGTCGACTCCTATCTCGCAACAAATTCGTCTGAGCTAAGGGAAAAAAAATTATAAAAAAGAATTATTTAAAAAAAAAAAAAAAAAAAGAAAAGAAAAGAAAAAAAGAAAGAAAAAAAAGTATATGGATAAAACTTAAAAGAAATTTTTTTGACTGAAAAAAAATCGACGAAATAAAAGACATTAGAAAAGTAGAAAAGACGAAGAAGAAAAAATTAAAAAGAAATAAAAAATAACAAAATAAAAAATTAAAAAAAGAATTTTTTTTTTTTAATAAACGAATAAAAGTATTAAAATAAGGATGTACACTATAATATATGATTAGTAATGATATTGCGGATAATAGAATATTTGCATATTATTTACAATAATGATACAAAAAAATAATCCCTCTCGGACTTTACAATAATCCTGTTGATCGAATTTCACCTTTGGAACTTGGTCCTGTTTGTTTTTATTTTTCTCAGCTCTCAAAATCATTATTACTCACGAGATAATGGAATTAAAAGAGAATGCTAATTCTATGTGTATATATATATATATATATATATATATATATATATATATATATATATATATATATATATATATATACTAATTTTTTTTCCTTTCTTTTGCACATACGTAAGGGCCAAATTGTGTCTAACAGATGAATACTGAGATTTTGATTGGTTCTCGAGGATGTTGTTATCTATATACGCGGAGTGAAAAAATTCACGTATAAATCGGAATGCTGGAGCTAAAATATATAAACGAGGAATAATATCAGCCTTCTGAAAAATCTCCTACATAGTGTGTGTGTGTGTATACATAAATATATATATATATACACACACACATACATATACATATATATATATATATATGGTAGATGTATAATCATTTAATCATACTCCTCCCTCCCTCTCTCTCTCTCTCTCTCTCTCTCTTTCTCTCTTTGCCCCTAATAGGCCCTAACACATGCCAGCGTAATTAGAATTTTATTATTGACAGTGAACTGCTGTGTTATATTCGTTTTCTTTCTTTTATTTCCTCTTTTCGTTCTCCCCTCTTCTTCTTCTTATTTTTATTCTTCATCATAGCTGTTTGTTCATTTAATCTAAAAATACTGCCAGACGTCGACAGTCAAGTGCATGGCCATCTTAAAAGCAATTACACAACGAGTATAAGAATATAATAATCGCTAACAAGGAAAACGTACACGATCTTTCTATTCCTTATTATTTTTACCCAAAAAATTGTCAAACTTTGCATATTATCGATTTCGATATATATTTTGTTCGTTATCTATACGCATTTACGACGACGAAATTCGTAAAAGAGTTTTTTAATTCAATATAACTCTTCACTTAATTTACTTAACAATTGCGTGTAACGCGCGCCTGTTCATGTTATATATATATACATACATACATACATACATACATACATACATACATACATACATACATATATATATATATGTTTGTGTATATATAGAGATTATATATATATATATATATATATATATATATATATATATGTAAATTATATAACATGCCTCTTCGTATTACGTTTTTAATTGTATTATTAAAAACGTCGCTATATTTTATTATATTTTATCGTCTAACAAGAAAGTAATTGATCAAGAGCGAAAGAAAGTACGTTATTAGAAGAAAAATCTTTTTGTATGCCTATATTATTTAAAACGTCCTTAATAATCCACCATGGCAGTAATAATACTAATAATGATGAAATACGCGTTCTAAATCGTAAAAAAAAAAAAAAAGAAATTATATATTCTAATAAAAAAAAAAAAAAAAACGGAAAATCTTAGATTAAAAAAGAAAAAAAAAAAACCGACGAAGAGAGGTTCTCCTTCAAAGTTCTGTCGATAAGGAGATTTCTGATAAGATTGGACACGTAACACTGTGATTACAACGTTTTACAAATCGTACGCATGTACAAACGCACGAGAAAAATCTTATAAATAATTTTCTTTTTAATTTTTTTCTTTTCTTTTTTTTTTTTTTTTTTTTTTTTTTTTTTTAAACATTTTGTTGAAACATTAAAAATTTCAATTTGTCTGTGTGTATGTGTATGCGTTCCTCTTTCGTTTGAATCAACAAAAAATAAAAAAGAAAATAACAAATGACAGGATTATCTCGTATTTACATGAACAACTACAATGAACCTTCGTGCCTTATTAAACGTATTAAACGTATACATATAAATATATAAACTTACGTGTGTATATAAATATATATATATACACACACATACATAACGCAAGCGAACTTTTATATTTCGAGCAGTCTTAATAATCCACGTTAACACATACACACGAACGAATCGATCTGTTATACATCCTGATTAGGATTCGTTGCAATTAACATTAGAACGGTCGCAAATATGATGATGACATACGTTCCACGTGAGAAGTTCTCCCAAAAATTATTTTTTATAAGTCGCTTAAAAAGCAAAAAAAAAAAGAACAAAGAAAAAGAAAAACAAAGAAAAAAAAAATTATTCGTCTCTTTCTTTTTTGTGTTTTGAATCATTAGAAAATCGATGCAAGGAGAACGAAACTTATTGTCATCGCAAATGTTTGGCACACAAACGACGCAAAGATGTGCCGATGATACACATTTTCTAATTGGATTTCTTCTAATTTGTTTTTTTTTATTTCTTGTTTTTTGTTTCTTTTTTTTTCTTTTTTTTTTTTTTTTTTCATTTTGATTTTTAATTCTTTTTTCCCCCTCTCCACTATTTTGCCGAATTCCGCAGGATATGCCGCAGTTGTGTATGTATATAACTTTCAAATATATATTCCTGCGTATAGCGTTTTCACCTAATTCCGTAGCACGATCAATACGCGTGTGCCATTCGTACATAAGCATTGAATTCAAAATTCGCATCATCCTCCTTGCCTTTCTTCTTTCCTATTTAATATTATACACACATATATATAATATTAGATAAACATATATGTATATATATATATGTGTGTGTGTGTGTGTGTATACGTATGAGCAACTCTCTCTCCGTTCTTGAAATATTTTCCATATTTACACTCGTACGCTCTTTTTCTCTCTCTCTCTCTCTCTCTCTCTCTCTCTCTCTCTCTCTCTCTCTCTCTCTCTCTCTCTCTCTCTCTCTCTCTATCTATCTCTCTCTCTCTCTCTCTAGTAGAAAATGAACGAGTAGCTATAAAATATATAGGATATTTCGTAACACATGGGATGCACTTTATAACGCGGACGAGACAGGATGCACCAAAATAATGAAAAAAGTTCATATTAACATGTGTCCCATTTGATCTTGACTTAATTGAAATGAGATATTAAAGAGCGTGTTTCTACACACTACCCACATCCATGTGTGTATATCTGTCTCTATGTGTATGTGTGCATGTGTATGTGTATGTGCGCGCGCGCGCGCGATGTTTTTTTTTTTATTATAGATCGTTTTTTTTTTTTTTTTATATGTAACAAAACAAAATAAAAAAAAAAAAGGTTCTCTATACAACAATGCGCTCGAGTTACATTTTGAAATTTCACATACAGTCAATAATCGATCGTTTTTGCTATCGAAATAAGATCATCGCACGAGCAAAATCCTTGGTTAGTTCACAGTCGTTAGAAAAATGAACTCGCGGTTATAGGTTTATCATTGAGTAATATTCTTTTTCAACGTCCATCGATTCTCCTTCCAATCCTCGAACTTGCCAAAGGTCGTACTCGAAGATACATTACTTAGCTTAGATATTACTGGTTGCATAAGTTCCAATGCTTTTCATAAAAGCAATAACAAAATGATTCCTCTTGCAATTAAAGAGATATTATCTTGGGAAAAAAAGAAAAGAAAAAAAAAAAAAAAAAAAAAAAAAAAAAAAAAAAAAAAAAAAAAAGAAAATAAAGAAAAGAAAAGAAAAAAAAAAGAAAAATAAAACTAAGCAGACGATAGAATGCAGGAACACAGTTGTGTTTTGCTTTCCACTATACACCGCAGATTTTCACAATTATGATATATATGCACAAATTGTTTTTACATATATATTGATAGATTTATATAAGGAAAAATATAAGAAATTTGTATAAAACGCGTTTCAGCCCCCCCCCCCCCCTAGTATTTCCTACATTCTATAACAAATAAAAACATCTTTATAAGTGATAATAAAATTCTACGAAAAAAATAAAAACAAAAATAAGTAAACGATTATATGTTGCTGTACAAAAAGGAAGAAAAGAAAAAAAAAAAAAAAAAAAAAAAAGAAAGAAAAGAAAAGAAGAAGTAAAATAACAATTCTTTTCCTATTTCTCCTTTCTCTTTTGCCCCTCTCCTTTTTTCTTTTTTTCTTGTTTTTTTTTCTTTATTTTTTTTTTTTTATTTTTTTTATTTTTTTTTATTTTTTTTTTTTTGTATTTTTTAATCAAAATTATACGCAAATATAAGACTATCATTTTTACGTGCAACTGAGATTACACTGAAACGCTTCTATTTGCGGCTCTGGGTCATAGAAGTTATTACGGCAGGTCGATTGAAAGATATAAAGGCGATTATTATTATATATTCTTACTATTATTAATGAGAGGTATTAATGGAATTTGCGCCATTATCGACTGTACGATTTGAGCATATATACGTTAATAGCATATCTGGTAATAACTATCAGTTCTTCGACTTCGATCGATCGACATTTGCGTAGAAGCAAATCTTTTTAATAGAATGTTACTCTTAAAACCGTCGATAAAGATCGGAGACACCAGAAATTACAAGACTCATTGACACGCTTGACATGAACGTTCAAGTAACACGTCATCGAAAGTAAAAAAAATAAAAAGAAAAAAGAAAGAAGAAAGAAAGAAAGAAACAAAGAAAAAAAAAGTGTGTATATATATATATATATATATATATGTGTGTGTGTGTGTAAACTGTTCCCCAGAAAAGTTGAAAATAAAAAGAACAAAAGACGAAGCGATATTTGTCGTTTTGAAATACGTTTGTCGTGTCGTCCTATAAGAGAAGCGTAAAATTTATTATACGATCCGTAATTAAATTCGAAAATCATTAAAGATGTTATCTATTCAACTGGTGGGTGTGACTTGAGAAACGGTAAACGGCGTCACCTGGTAAAGGAAACATCTATTGCAGACTCTGACAGGCTTGGTATGGCCGTAACGCGGTAAAGGAACATTGTTGCTGCTACAACGACCGCAAAACACTTTACCACAGTTTCTACAATGATGTCTACGGCGTACAACAGTAAATCCTGCTTGACAAGCCATGCACCTAGGTGCATCGTTGTCTGGCACCCACGCAGGTGCTCTTTCGACGCATTCCTCACCGCGTTCCATTGCCGTGGAAGCTAGAAATAAAGTAATACAAGATAAAAAATGAAAATCAATTAGAGAAAATTATATTGGATAATATGATATTTCTTTTAATAAATACGTTATAATAAAGTAATATTTTTCTACTTTGTTCGTTTGCAGGACCATTATCCTCTTCGTCTTCGTACTCCTGCAACGAGTTCTGCCGATCGTGATTGCTACTCGTGCCTAACGTGTGATTCGTAACGACTGCTTGGCTGGATACCAAACATTCTTGCTTTGGCTCTTCGTCATCTACAGTTTGACTACTATTCATAAGAAAGACGCACTTGAGGATATTCCGAAGGTCCGAAGCAAAATTTGTTTGAAGTTGATCGGCTACGCCGGCTATACAGACGAACAATCGATGAACAAGATCTTCCGAGGACCTAATGATCGATCATTCAAAAAGTCTATTAGAAAATGTCTATTATAGTTTCAAGATAGGTATACCATTAAAAATGAGAACAACGTTATTACCTAAATTTCGCTCTAATCTGATTTCTATTCGCAATCTCCGCTGCTTGCATCGCTAAGGCTATCTCCTCGTCGTCCTGACAATCGCTTTGAAATTCGCTGGTTTCTGAACTGGAGTCGCAATAACTCGAACAACTGGAACTCGAACCAACGGCCTCTGTTTTCTGCGTCTGCTCCGAATTGAAAGATTGCGTTCCGGTGACCGTTGAAGGATTCACCAATCTCGCGGTACGTGGAGGCCTTTGTAAATTATTGTCTCTTGTATTTTCGAGCCTATAACATGTATTTGGTGACGTAACGGGAGATATTGTTTCCGTTACCAGACCGCTCTTGTCCGTTCTAGGCCCTAAACCGTCGTTCAACAGGTCGTTAGGACTCCTATTTCCAAGTTTTCTCTTGGTTTGTTCGGATCGATAACTCAGTCTTTCATACCTGTCACGTTTCTCAAAGTCCTTTCGCTTCATACGAGCTATCTGCTCGGACCTAGATCTTCTGTGATCCAAAAGCTTTCTACTCTGTGGCGAACAATTTCTCGTCGACTTCGATAAATTATAATTTCGTTGTCTCGAGCTGTCACGCGACTCGAAATGTTGTAGCCTTGGACTCGCGTGCGGACTGTGACTACCAAAATTTGGCATCTGTCTTGTGTTTTGGCTCGGATGCAAGCTCGCACCGAAGTTGGTCAATCGTGGATTCAAACACCTGTCTATCGAGTTTGACCTTGAACTTTCAGTGCTCGGGGTCGACTGAACGCAATGATTACTTCTTGTAACCTGTTGACATTTGTGAAGGCCTTTGTCGTGCTTCCGTTGATTACGTCGTCTTTGCTTATTGTCCTCTCGGACCTTCCTAGCGATGACCTTCTCCTGCGCGTATCTCTCTATCTTATTTCCCATTTTGTCGATATTCTGTGAAGTTGACGGACAATTCTCGCACTTTAGATCGCTCCAAAATTCCTTCCTCGAGGTCGACGCGTCTATATTCAAATTGAGATTTTCCCAATTTTCAGAATAATTCAATTGAAAGCTGGTCTGATTGGAGTCGCAGAGCGGCAGATGCCCGTTACCATAAGCCAAACCAACGAACTCCTCGTTGGTGCCATCGAAATTTGAGGAAATCCTTGGAATGTTTTTATTAGAATCGTTGTTTCCCGAAGTCAAAGGTGTCACGTCTATCGGATGATCCAAAGACGTGATAGTTTTCGAAGCTCTTATACCGCAGACGCAAGAACTTTCGGACATGTTCGAATTCTTTCTCCTCGGTGAGTTTACGTTCGAACAGGAATAGCTGTTATTCTCCTGCGTGTCATCTTCTAAAGCACGCTCGTCGTCCTGAATCTCATTAGCGAAAGTCTTCTTCTCCTCGGGACTTTTATCGTACAAGCTCGTGTTCTCCGAGGATATGACCGTGCATATTCCCGAATCTGTTTGCTCGGAGATTTCATTCTGACATTCACCGTCCAACAAAAGATTCGAGAGAGTCTTGTTTGCCTCGGAAATGAGCTTCTTCGAGTCCAAATCCGGCAGAGAATTTTGAATATGCACGGTTTCACCCGTTACATTGTTCTCGTGAGATACCTGATTGAGTAGGTACTGACTTTGAAGAATCTCTACGTTTTCCGAGTCAGCGAGCATTTGAGAAATGTCAGGAGTGAGGAAGTTTTCCTCCTGCCTATTGATCTCGCCCGAACTTTCCACGGTACTAAAAATACCGTCCTCGACTGCTGCTACTACTACTATACCTTCCTCCCTGACATTCTCAATTTCTCCTTTATTACCGTTCTCGCTCGATACCTGCTTTACGGGACAAGAATCGCGATTACACGCCTGTTGCTTTTTCTCTTTCGAACTATTACTTTGTACTATGTCACAACGCACATCTTCTCGAACACTTTCTCTCTCACTATTATCCTGTACCTTCACATTATTATCGTTACGAACTACAACGTTATCATATCCTTCCGTGGATATGTTATTTAAGTCCTTGGGCCCATTTTCCTCGTTATATCTCGTCTCTCTACGATCCCTCTCACGATCCTTCTTCGATCTCCTTTCCGCCGATCTTTCTTTATTTTCATTGTCCAACGCTTGAACCACGTCGTTCGCCACCTCATCCATATTATTCCCTGTGTTCCTCGTTACCGTATAGAAATCTACAATGAAGTCTTTACAATTAGGATAACCGGTATAAAAATTGTGAACGAATTCCTCGAGATCGGGTAAGTCCTGACACGTGGATTTTGTCGACTGGCTGATAGGACCCGAGGGTTCTTCGTTCGAGCACAATAACTTCTCCAGCATATAAAGTTCACGATTGTTCAGAGTCCAAAGTAGTTCTCTTATCTTCAAGAGAAGAGTCTATATGGAAAAGTAACACGATCATGTTAATTATTAAACCACTTATCAGCTTAAATTTACACGAGTATGTATTTCAAAAAGAAAGATACGTTCGTATAAACTCTTCGTATTTGAATTAGATAATTACTCCCTAGTAATGGATTAACGAGCCTACCCTGAATGGCCTGAACATTTCGCTGATGGTATCAGGAGAATTCAGGCACAAGGGACCTCCAGGTGGGGCCAACAAGCCGGATACAATGGCCAAACGTGGTATAGTGAACATCAAAGCAGGTTCGTAATTATCCACGTCTGCTTGACTCAGCAAACCTCGTTCGAGGGCTCTTTGCAAAGTCTCGGAAAATAAAACGCAAACGAGCTCCTGCTGCTCGTATTCCTTCGTGGATTTGACCGGTACCATGGCGCCAACGTAACAAAGCTCAAAGTCAGCGAAGAGCCGATCGAAAATCTTTAACGATTCTATCAGCTTCTCTAAAGATGGCTCCAAAGGATTTTGAGTCTGAGAAAGATACTGAAAAGAAAATAATTACAGAGTTTGATCAACCAACACGACTTACTTGTTCCTTCAAAGAAGAAGGACAAATAAAAAGAACAAATTTTTTTTCCCTTCTTTTCAACGATACCTTTAAATTCATGTGGCCCTTCAACGCATGCTCTCTGAGCAAATTTCTCACAATCTCCAATGATTTCGTGAGTGCCGTTGCTAACGGCCTCATAGCAGAACTTTCGGACTCTCTGTTCATGATCGACGATCCAGCAGCCAAACATTCAGCACCGAACCACAGTTGTCCTGCTAAATTTTCCTGCATCACGTCGTCCGGAAACTTTACTCTAAAGTCCCGATTAGCTCTACTGTCTGGTATAAGATCATCCATGATCTGATTACATATCGTCAGGACTTTGTCCTGGCAATGTCGCAGCTGATTCACCAAAGTTGTACATCTTTCTGGCTCCTGACGTCCATCGAAAGAATCCAGCTCACAGGCAATTGCGTTTAGGGATTCATCGGCGTAAAAGAACTGAGCCAATAAACTGGTATCGTCTCTCTAATTAAAACAATACAAAAACAAAAAAGTCATTATCTTTGGAGGATCATATTTAATAATAAAAAAAAAAAAAAAATTAAAGCGATGTTTGATATTAATAATAATTTCAAGATCAATTTCAATGAAAGGCAATATTTTTAAATAATTAATATTACTTAAAAATCTCGCTGAAAGAATTAGACGGCGTTTTACGTAAAAGCGGTAAAAATTTAATAGGACAATTTCGTCAATTAACTTTCTTACTCTATTATTTACGCATAAATAGCGTAATCATTAACGAATACGGCAGTGCAAGATAAAAAGCAATTTTTTTCTAACCCTTGTTATTACACCGCGTGATTATTACTCCGCTATTCGAAGCTCCGTTCGACTCGTCGATGGCATCGGCAGAAAAGGCGATTCGAATAATATAATTTATAGACTGAATTGCCCTTTGCTCTCTTTCATTCCAAGCACGATTGAAAGTTCGAGATGCAACTGAGCTTCGTTGCAGAAACTTTCGAATATTTCACGTTTCTTTTAGACAATACAATAATGTAACGAGAGGGATGAGAGAATAAAAAAAGTCGGAACGAAAAATCATAACAAAGTTGTGTTTCCTAGAACAAATATTGAAATAGAAGAAGATAAGTTGACGTGTTAAAACATGAAACTCGTGTACCGAAACAGGCTTCTCGACAATCGATTACACTTGCATTCCATTTAACGAAGGCTCGACGAAGTAACTCGTTCGATGGATTGACTAGCGTAAAATTCATTTTAAATTGAGCTCATACTCGTTCAACATTAATCGGAATATTGGCTCAAAGGGAAATAATCATAGCTTTTAACAGCAGGCACATTCTTGCCGTAATAATTCCTTTTCGATTTATAAAAATCTTCGTTCATCGATTATAAAAATCGAAAAATTTCATAAACAATTTCGTCTTGATGATGTGAGATCAACGAAAAAATTATGGACGAACAAGGATGCAAAAATATCGAGGCTCTTTTGAATTCCCTTTGTTCCCTAATTCTAATCGTTTGCTTGGGCAAACTCCCCCTTTCTAACGTTTCAAAAGCAATATCTAAGAACGAGGCTTAGAAAGCGTGTCGCCAGTTTCTAGTCTTTTTTACCACACTAAGCCAGCAGGAGTGTTGGTCGGCGCTTTAACTAAAAAGTTTTATCGAACGAAAAAAACTTCGCAAGAAGTTTGAAAAACTTCAATATAGAACGAATGTTTATATTCTTGTTAATATTGTACGGCCAAAAGATTAAAAGTGAGAAACAAGAAAAATAAGAAAGAAAAAAAAGAAAAAAAAAGAAGAAAAAATATCCTTCTTTAGAAATTTAAATTAAAAAATTATTTTTCTATAATGGCAGACGCAAAAAAAAGTAAATATATCTTTTATATAATCTAAAAATGACTTTAACAATAGGATATGACAAAAAAGATTTTTTATTTTTTAATATCTCAAAAATGACTTCCGATTAGATCATTTTCATAATCACTGGCTCACATAATGATCCTTCTCTTCTCGAATAAAATTTCTATACTTTTGTATTATTCTTTCTTGAATACAACAATGACAACAACGACGACGACGACGACGACGACGACGACGACGACGACGACGACGACGACGACGACGACGACTGAGAAATGTATGTTATTGCGACTATATAACTTTACGATAGTATTGAAGAAAGATATCTATATACTCCAACACAATTCTTCTTATGTAACTGTTTAACAGTAGCACATTGATTGATTAATTGATCTAATAATGGCTAATGCAAAACATGATTGTAAGTCCATTATTAAATAATATTGTTTGTTTTTTGATTGACGTGATCGAGTTAGAGATATAATGTAAATAAGAAATTTGTCAATATCCATTTGTCTGCGTCCCTAGCTTCTTTCTCTACTTATTTTTCTTTTTATCCTTCTTCTTTCTTTTTCTGGCACGCAGCCACCCCTCATGACGTCATCGTTTAGATCGATATTACAGTAGATTTTTACGATAGCTCTCCTACGTACGTAGACAGTATCATAAATTTACACGTTCGTGTCTCGTTTAAAGTATGTTCTTCGAACTATCGCCTTTGTTATTTATGTTCAACTTATGTATATATATATATATATCTTCGATCGGTCTTCAGACCAAAGCTTATTAAGACAAGATTAGTTAAATATGTTTTCTGATAAAAGTGTGGACATTGGCTGTGATCGAAATCATCATTAAAATAAAAAGAAAAAAAGAATATAATTATGGTGATAATATAAATATAGATTTATATATATCATAGATAAATAAGTCTAAATTAAATAGAGGCGTATTTAGGGTGGGACGTAGTAGGACATGTGCTTTGAGCTATGCCAATGCCAAGAAACTCGTAAAAAAGCCGAAAAAACTGATATCCATAAAATATTTTGATTAATTAAGTTGTTTTCTTGTTTTTCTTCAAAATTAAAATTGGCTACGGATGGAGTAGGGAGGGAGGATCAATCGTAATTATCTCCCCGTTCGTTCTAAACACTGTTTACGTCTCTAGATATATCTAAATACATTTCTATTATTAACGTTTATATCAATAATTAAATAAAATTCACGAGATAAGACAAAGAAAATTGAAATCGAAAAAAAAAGCAAAAAAATAACAAAAAAAAAAAAAAAAAGGAAAAAAAGGATTAAAGAATAATCGTCGATTTTTATCTTCTAACGCGATAGAACACGACTCGTGTTTCTGTGTTCTCCAAGATTTCTCAATCGATTCGTTTTATCAACTTTCTTATCGCACGTTTGCCTATATGTTAAGTACAGTCCTTCCAGCCATGTGTTACATTTGTCTGTCATCTCGACGACTCTACTCTCTTTCTCTCTCGTCATTGTGCATTCATGCCTATACGTATAACACGTACATATATTATAATAACAATAAAGAAAAGTTTCATTCCAATAAATGAAATTAAACATATACGTCCTTCTTCATCATTAAAACTATCGATAATATATTTTCGATTCTAATATATTATTCGATATGAGTAAGCATTGATAATACTGACTGTTTACACGCATAACTCTTTTCTTTTTCTTCTTTAACCTTTCTTGAATACAAAAAAAAAAGAAGAAAAAAAAGGGAAAAAAAAGAAAAAAAAAAAGAAAAAAAAAATAGACGACGTGAATAAAAGACATGAGCGCATGTATACACACACACACACACACACACACACACACACACACACACATATATGTACGCGTATATACTCTTGTGTTTTTCAGTACAGCTCGCAAAATTATCTGATAAGGATTTTAATTGTATTATATCGCGTATCGGATAAGCACATGTAACGAAACGCTGTCGTATGATAACGCGTGATTCGCTAACCAAATGGCTCGAATAGAATTCAACAAAGTATTTACTTCTTTTGGAGTTTAACATATTTCATACGAAAAATAAGCTTGAAGAGAATTTATTTGCTCGTTTAGATAAAAAAAAAAAAAAAAAATATTAAAAAAAAAATTTTGTTAAATAATAAAACAAATTTAACGTCGAATCGTTCATTAAATATTAATTATTGCAATCTTACCGTTTACCTACATTTTATCTAAGAAACCATATGTATCACAATGAACATATAATTAATTTTCTCGAACTTTTCTATAATTTCTTTTCACTTTTTTCTGCTGTCAATCTTATCTTTTTAATCTCTCTTATCAAAAAACGAATGAAATTCGAGTTCAAAAGTTCGATACTGATGTCATGTCTCTCATAATCGTACGATATAAAATACATACAATAAATACGTTATACAATATCCATATGTATATAGTGTACATGCGATATTCGTGATATCATGGATACATATATACATATATGTATATATATACATATATATATATATATGTATATATATATAAAACGAGATCTTTGTAGTAAACACTGTGTAAAATCACGTTGCCAAAGTTAATTCACGTGCATTTATTTATTCAACGGAAACGACCTACACGTGTAGGTATGCAAACCAACCACGTTAGTGATATTTGCAGCATTAACGAGAGATTAACCGGAAATGATTAGTCTAATTCAACATTGAACATTACCTATCAAAACATAATCAATCAATTTTCATCGAACGTTTGTTTGCGAGAAAAAAAAAATGTGCCACTATAAATTAAATAATTATGCCTAGAAATGATAACAATTCATAAATCAAATAATTTCAACGTGAAACCTTCTAAATCATTTCTGTTACATTTCAAAGATAATATCAGAGATGAATATTGATTATAATTGATTATTAATTGATTATAAATTATAAGACGATGATATGGTTAATTATAATAAACGGAAAGAGATTAGCTAGGTCATTGCAATTTCTGACAATATATATACAAATCGAAGCTGGTAATAAGAACGATGACAATGGTAATAATCTTACTCCATTATGCGAGATTATGTACCCTTCCTCGAATCGCTCGTATCTAGGTCACGAGAAATACCAGAATCACTAACACACCACTCTCAACTCGTATATTCTCTCTCTCTCTCTCTCTCTCTCACTCTCTCACTCTCTCTACTATATGCATGTACATTCTCGGTGCAAGTACGTTATAACACGCGAACTAAAAGTCAACGATGATCTTCCAAAATTGGCCAAATATCTATCTATATCGAGGATCATTCCAAATAAACAGAATCAAGATCAGCGTCATAGATACGTAAGCGAAGAGATAAAGATCGATTTTTATGAGGGTGGGAAAAAGAAAAAAAAAAAAACAAAAAGAGAAATTTGATCCTCTTTTCCCT
Organism: Vespa velutina; assembly: GCF_912470025.1. Lineage (NCBI taxonomy): Eukaryota > Metazoa > Arthropoda > Insecta > Hymenoptera > Vespidae > Vespa > Vespa velutina. Next base: position 1,035,370 of record NC_062200.1, on the reverse strand, counting down.
TATATTTTCTTGAAAATTGGCACAAGAGAGCTTCGTATTTTCTCTGTAAAGGTTCGAAAGCGTACAACAAGGAAGTAATAAAACTGAACGTGTAACGAAAGAACGATCGCGTGACGTAATGGAAGACATTTTAACAAAAGCTACGAATATAAGCAATTCCTTCCTGTTGCGTCGTACGGGAATCAGAATTTAAAACAACGAGTAGTACTACCACGGACGACGACGCGACTTCTACGAAGACGATGACGACGACGACGACGACGACGGCGACGATGATGATGATGATGATGATGATGATGATGATGATAATGACGATGACAATGAAGTTGCGAGCGTGTACTTCGTAATTTTTCGCATAACTACACGCGAAAGCGAACGCAATTTCGCGAGAACACGACATAGGATTCGCGTGGTGTGTTAAAATACCATGCAAATTATTCTCTTAAACGTCGACGATAGAAAATTGTCAGGGAAATCGGTGAAACGAAATAAGGGCAAAAGAATACGAGATTATAATCGTTATAACATCACGAATATAGTGGCATACTACACGTATTATATACATCGAAAGAGAAAAATCATTTTATACATACATTAAAAAGAAAAGAAAAAAAAAACGAAAAAAAAAAAAAAGAACAAAAAAAAAATTAAAGAAATAAATGACTTGCATGTACGCTCGATGCGCGTCAAAGTTGTCGCAATTATAATAAACGTGACAGGAAGATGCTAAGATTTAATCGTTCGTTTTCTTTTTGATCTATTCTCTTTCTCCTTATTATCTAGAATGATTTACTATTAACAGAAAGTTAAATACAATATTGATATCGGCGCAATTAGAAAACAAATATAAAAGGAAAACGATAGAGTCGTTTTGGAATCACATACATTTACAAGTAGAAAAGATGGAATTAATAAATAATGTTTAGAAAATGAAAAAAAAAAGAAAAATGAATAAATGAAAAAGAAAGAAGTATTAAATATTCAGTAAAAGTGTCTATGAACTTTTTTACACTTTTATATGTTTATGTATGCATACTCATACAAGCACGTGTCTTCCTCTGTGTGTGTGTGTCAGAGTAAGAGAAAGAGTAAGCATATACATAGAACCGAAGAAGAGTCACGGTCTCTCTTTTATCGGTCGTTTAATTTTTTTGAAACGAGTACGCATTGTCAACAACGATGTGTGTAAATATATACATAAATGCATATACGTATGTATATAAAAGGATATAAGCAGGTTGCTTTTATGACCTTCGTCGTCTTCGTCCTCGAGCTTACGTACGCCACGAAGAAAACAAGAAGCTTGTTCGATACATATGTTTCTTTGTATGCTCTCTTTCTCCTCTCTCTCTCTCTCTCTCTCTCTCTCTCTCTAGATACATGATATTCATGAACGTCCTCGTAAAAAGAGAAAAGAACAATAAAACAAGACGAAGGACTCTCGACGAGAGCTTCCTTTCTGATAAAAATCGGCTTATCGATTTGCTACGATATCTTTTATGATTAAATAGTACGCGCAATCGAAGTTACATTAAGAAAGAAGATAAACATTTATCTCGACGTTTAAACGTTATATATTTTTAGACAAAGGATAAAAAGGCAGGGGAACGTAGACGGAGAGAGAGAAAGAGAGAGAGAGAGAAAGAGAGAAAAAGAAAAGATTAAAAAACGAAGAAGAAAAAGAAGAAAAAAAATAAGAAAAAGAAGCAAAAAAAAAAACAGACGAGTTTTTAGGATCGTAGGGATGGGCTCAGATAATAAAGTCGTTCCGTGCAAATGAGTCATCCCCAATATCGTTGACCCTTTCTAACCCTCAACGTCAATATGTAGATACACATATGTAGTTATATACATGCATACATACATACATATATATATATATATATATATATATATACATACACACACACACACACACACAGGCTTATATACACCCCTTCTCCACCGATCCCTCTTTCTTGAGTCACCCTTATACGCGTCATGGTTACTCGTAAAACGTAGACTGTGACTCCCGTATTCACACTCGTGTTGTAGTCGAATGCTCACCCCTACGTCAATCCCCTCTCCTTTTCTCTTTTCCTCATTCATATGCTCATAGCTAGTGATCCACTTAGCGTGACGTACTACCTCCCACCCTAAACTCTCTCTTTTTCTATCTATTTATTCATCTTCCTCTCTCTTTCTCTCTCTCTCTCTCTCTCGCTCTCTCTCTCGCTCTCTCTCTCTCTCTCCCTCTCCCTGTGTGCGTTGGCTTTTTTAATTAAAACCTCTTTCTTTATTTCTCTTTCTCTCTCTTTTTCTTTCTCATCGAGCATGATAATTTTCCAGACCGCGAGGAGAATTATCGAAAAATCATTTTTACACGATATTGGTTACATTCATAATTGCGATGATAACACGTGTCAACGTAAATTTAAAGAATGTGCGACAGTATGTACTAACACTAAATACTAAAAAATTGTCCAAATATTAGATAACGATTACATCGAATATATGATTCAATTAAAATTCTTCAGAAAGAAAAAAGAAAAAAAAAAAACCAGGGATTACTTGTACCGTAATCTACAGTTTCCTGTTCTCGTAACTCTTCGTTATTCACGCATTTTCTATAAAAAGGATGATCGCTTTCTTTACAGGATGAAACCACAGACCGCAACCGTTATCGTGAGAGTTATCAATCCTTTATTTTTTCTTTCCTTTTTCGTTGTCTTTTTTTTTTTTTGTTTCCATTTAATAAAAGATTTCGCACGATCATACACACCGTCATTGTTTTCGATTTTAATTAAAAGAAACGAACTATACGTACGAAGAGATACATATATTTTCGAATTTGCCATAAAGTCGAAGCTTTTTCGACGAAGATATCGATAAAAGTTGACGAAAAATTTCAAACGCGTTCATTCGAATTAATTGACGCACGTTACTTTTCACATCAGATTGATAATTCTATTTCGTATGTTAAGGATACACGTGCGTTTCAATTTGTATACCATTGAAATAGAAAATCTAACGTGTTTACACAAAGAGCGTGATAAAAAAGAAATGTCATTTGCTAACTTTCTGACATCGTTCGAAACGCACGCTTGTACGAGGAACAACGTTCGACAAGGCTTGCTCTACGTGACGAGTGTCTGTCGTTATGTATTAATTACGAGAAAAACACGGTATTTAATTATCGTACAATAGATATAAACAAAGTTTCTACGTATCGTAAAATTGAACGGCTACATGAACGACACGAATGCGAATTTATGAGAATTTCGATCGACCCACGTAATCAAGAATTGTGTTCTTTTTTTTTCTTTTTTGTCATAAGAATTCTACATTAATTAAGACTGAGTTAACGAAAATTAATTATTCTACCTCTCTTCCTCTCTCTTTAATTATCTATTTATCTTTCTCAGTACTGAGATTATAGTGAAAGAATAATTCGAATTAAGAGTTAAAAGAAAACATCGTCGAATTTAATCTGCTACATTCTCGATCGGTTAATCGTTATGACGTCAGATTTAATTTAAGGAAGCTATAACGAGTAATAACTAGATATTAAGATGCAATCAGCGGGAAACAACGAAGTCAACGAATGAGTAACCATAATGGGAAAGGAGTGCACCAAAACAGGAGATAAATACGAGGAATTTGACGAGTTATAGAGCCTTATGTCGACGTACATATATATGTATGTATGTACGAGAAATACCTTGGAAATCTTGCTCACTAAACTCGTAATAAAATAGAAGATAAATCAGAAGAAAGAAATACGAAGAAAAGTAGGTAAATAACGTGATACAAGAAAGAGAGAAAGAGAAGAGAGATCATTTTTTTTTGCATTCAATGATTGTTTTCAACGAATTATATTAAAGAACGATGTCAGCTGGGATTTCCCGCCATTGTCCATCTGCAACATTTATTAGGTTATGCCAATATCTTTCGCTAAATTCTATTGAAATACATTTTGTAATATGTATCCAAAAAAAAAAAAAAAAAAGGAAAAAAAAAAAAGAACAGCTTCGAGTCACCTAATCAAAGTTTGTTCACAAGCTTACAATTTTAATTACGATAAATTCTTTTTATAACTTGTACCATCATATATATATATATATCCTGACATTCATCGAAATGGTATCTTAAAAGTACGTGATCGTAACAACTTGGCACAATGACTGGGCAGCGAAGAAGGAACGCATATCCGTACAATTTGATGTCAATGAAATCATAATTCTTTTCCTAACTTAATCATCTATAACGAAACGATTGGAAACGTATCGTGAAAAAAGAAAGAGGAAAAAAAAAAAAGTAAAAAGAAAATAAGAAAGAAAAAGAGGAGGAAGGATCTTCGATCTAGTCTTGTTCCAATAATTACATAGCTATATCTTTAAGAATAGAAGAGAAAAAGAAAAGAAAAAAAAAAAAAAAAACGTGCCCTACGGATGAATGATTAAAATCAATGAAATTTTCGTGCGTACAAAATTTTGGATTTTTTTCCCCCCCTTTTTTTTTTTTTTTTTTTACGAATAAATTATACCGTACTTCGACGCTTATGTATGTTATAAAGAGAAAGAGAGAGAGAGAGAGAGAGAGAGAGAGACTAGGGTTCGTTACGATCGTTGCTTCGAGTTCCCGTTGAAAATGACGAAGAAACTGATCGCAACTTGGTTGTTGGTTTTGCGTTAAGCGGACTCTTTCACCTGCCGCGTAACCTCGACACGGCCGAAGAGATATCGAGTGACAAGATATATACACACATACACACGTTAAAAAGACGCTACGACCATCGCCACCTCCTCCTCCTCCTCCTCCTCCTCTTTCTTCTCTTATTCCTCGGGTTTCTCTCTTCCACCATGTTGTGTAACATCCCGAGTAAAACGTTATCCTCAAATTTCTCCGTTCTCGCCCTTTGAGAAACCGACCTTAATTCTCTCCTTTCCCTCTTCCTCTCAATGAGTTTCCTGCTGTTCTCTCTCTCTCTCTCCCTCACACACACACTCTCTCTCTCTCTCTCTCTCTCCCTCTTTCTACTTGTCTAGGAACGTGATCTTACGCACGTTCGTGATAACGTTAGCGTTCCCTTGGATATGTAAACAAAAAGGAGGACACTCCAATCAATCTTTTTACGCTCGTATCTCTTTTCTTTTTTTGTTTCAGAGAGAAAGAGAGAGGGAGGGGAGGGAAAGAAAGAGAGGAAGGGAAAGATGGGATTAAAATACGTTTACGAGTCGATAAAGTAAAAAAAAAAAAAAAAAAAACAGAAGTGAGGAAGAGAGAAGAAAGATCTCTCATTGAATTGGACAAAGTAAGAGAAGGGTGGTGGGCTTCGACAACGTGAGAAATTTAGTAAAACAGGTGGCAACAGCATGCAGGTGGTAAAGAGAGGAAGAAGAGCTGGATACGTACGTACCTACATACATACGTACGTGTATCAAAGAACATATACATTCGATTAATTCTAAAAAAGACATGCAAGTTTGCAGAGACAAACGGATGGCCTCTATTTAATATGAACAAGGAGAGATAGAAAAGCAGGATAGAGAGAGAGAGAGAGAGAGAGAGACACGTAACAATGCAAAAGAGAAAGAAAATGAGAGAAGAAAATGTAAAGCAAGCAGAAGATGATGTATATAGACAGAACTCACCTTAGGCCTGTAAAACCACTTTCTTATGGACTCCATCGCGTATCGAAATCGCGACAATGTCTGCCGTTATCACGGACGAATCGTCGTCGTCTTCTTCGTCGTCGTCGTCGTCGTCGTCGTCGTCGTCGTCGTCGTCGTTGCGTATCCTGATTTCAAGTCAATCTTCACAGCGCGCATAGCCAAATTTTTCTCTTTTCAGCTGGCACGAAGGTCGCTGTTACTGCTACCACTGCTGCTAATGATGCTGATGCTGCCGTTGCTGTTGCTGCTGCTATTGACTGCTACGAGTTAGATACGACGAACAGATGCAGAAATATGAGGAGCCTTCCTTTCGCGTTACTTCGAACGGCCGAACAACCATCGAACGATCTTTCACTCACTCACTCTCTTTCTTTCTTTCTTTCTTCCTTTCTCGCTCTCTCTCTCTCTCTCTCTCTCTCTCTCTCTCTCTCTCTCTCTCTCTCTCTCTCTCTCTCACCTCCTCCTCTTCGCCTTGCGCACGAGAACACTCACATATCCGAAAAGAGTAATCGCACGTCCATGAGACCGATGATGACTGACCGCGGAAACACGAAACGCAACTACGCAACTGGTTTGCTGCGCATGCGCCGATGATCGCGCCATCTTTGCCACCATCAGCGACATCTGGTAGCGTTTTCAAATGACGCGGGCTATTTGAATAAAGAAAAAAATCACGAGCGAAGATAACTTATAATGATAATTTTTATAAATTACTTTCAAGGGCGATAGAAATAATTATAATAACTAGTGATTATAATACCTAATAGTTTATTGTGTCCTAACAAGATTAATTCTTGAACAAAAGTTCGATATTTAAACTTTTAAAAATTATATTAAAATTAAATTGAGCAATTATTGTAATTTTATTTATAACATAATTCTCATTGTGCGAGTAAAGCAAAAAACAATCTTGCATTATTGGCAAAATAAATTGTAATATTTAAATAAATAAAGCAACTCTAACAATTTAATTTCCTACTTTCAAAAATTATTTTCTGATATCAAAGCTCGTAAAGGATGGTTGCATAATCTCTTTTTCATTCTTAAATATTGCTTTCTCGATTGCTGATTGGGGACTTCCTGTACATTGCAACCAACGCTTCCTAAAAGATATTGAAAATATATTAATAAATATGACATGCAATGAAATGGCATGAATATGATCCCCAAATACATTTCTTCCACTTTTGATTGTTCACCCTCCAGTTGTCCAACTACAGTTCCTCTATCCGTATTCATACACCAGCCTTTTAAACCTAACTCCTGACTTTTCTTCTGAGTGTACTACATTAACAAATAAAATAAAACCACTTGTCTTTATGCAGAACTAAATAATATAAGTATCTAATTTGGCATATAACTTTATAAAAAAAAAAATCATAAACATAATTTTATACAAAAATTAGTGATTTTGCATTTAAATCTGCGTATAAATTCCAGAGATCTTTGAAAAGGGATACCTTTCTGAAGAAAACACCTGAAAATATAAATAAAAAGTTTAATTATTAATATTTCCATGTTGATTAAGTAAATGTTTTTTATGATATACCCTGAACTGTTCCAAACACTTCAAAGTCCAATGATAAGATTTTAGACATTGTAATAGACGTTACAAATTGACGACAAATCATAAAAACAATTATAATGAATCAATGCAAGACAGTCAATTTTTTAAATGCATTAAAAAAATGCTTAATATATAATTGTCTTTTTTCTTGTACATAAAATACTGATAATATAGATTATAATCCTCGTGTAAAATAAAGATAGAATTTGTACCTTCCCTCTTTGTTCTACAGATGGTGTCTTTCAACATCTATTTTATGCTAGTAGTTTATGGTCGAGCTGGATTGAGTTGACAATTTCTCATGGTCAAAATTGAAGTAAATCACAGCAGCTGTTACAGTTTTCATAATACAGTTAAATAAAATACATATTATTTATCATGAATGTAAGTTGAGGATTCTTATTTTAATGGCAAAAAAATAATTTATAATCATATCCTGAATTTTGAAACATTTTGTCTTTCAGGAACAAAACATTCCCATTGATATTAATGTTGGCAGATTATTGGAATGGCTAATCAGTAGAAGACATTGTAAAAAAGATTGGTATTCAAAAGTTATAACTATTAGAGAAAAGATAACCGATGCCATAAAAGATATGCCAGTCCGAGATGATGTAGCATGTTTATTGTCTACCATTGGTAATAATAAATTTTTTATGTGATTTTGTTCATTATCCTTACAAATTTTTATTTCTATATATTTTTTTATATTTATTCCCATAGACATCAATTATTTTGACTGTCGCAAATTGGTTGAAATTTTAAAAGAAACCGAAGCAAATACAAAAAATATGTTTGGGAGATATGGATCGCAAAGAATGAAAGATTGGCAAGAAATTATGTCTTTGTATGAAAGGGATAATGTATATCTTGCAGAAGCAGCACAAATGTTGATGAAAATTGTGAAATATGATATACCCAGTTTAAAGAAACAAATTCAGAAATTACAACAGATGCAAAATGTAAGTTATTCCATGTTGAATTAAACATATTATAATTAATATATATGTTTCTATTTATAGTATATTTTGACATGTATAATTATATTCTATAGGATTTAGATAAAGAAACGGAAAAACATAAGAAATCAGAGAGAACAGCAAAAGCTGAATTCGATGCCCTCTGTAAGCAATTAAATATTTCTGGAAAAAATATCAGATTTGAATTGGCTGAAACTGCTAAAATCGAATTACCAAAAATTTGTACAAGGATAGCGGAGAAAACAAAATCTCTCAGTGATATTGTTAATTTTTACGAAGCATATGTACAATTTACAAATGGGAAAGAAATTAATGAAGATAGTATGAAATGTTTAAAGTATGTGATAGGTACGTTAACAAAATTTAAATCTATATTTAGAAGTATATATACCATATGAACAGTTAATCAAATATTACATTTTTTTTATAGCAAAAGGAAATACTACAGCAACAGAATTTTTACAAGAAGATTCATCGCAATTGACATCTGAGTCTGATTTCAACATCACTGTTGTAGAAGATAATAATGAAAAACAAACAGAAGATATTTATGACATAAGAATAGAAAGCAATGATTCTTATGCAGATAACATCACGTGTGAGAGTTCTGATGTAGAGTTGATATGTTTACAAGATGAACTAATAGTAGACTACCCCACTCCAACTATTTTAGAACATCAAACAATGATAGACTTTATGAATGATTTATTAGAAGTAAGATAAATAACTAACTCGTTAGACTTGAGTTGTCAAGTATTTTAGAAATAAACTATAAATAAATAAACAAATGTTAATTTCTAGCTGGAAGCATTTTTAAAAATGCGTCTATATGAGTTTCAACAAGAAAGTAAAGAAAATTTGATGACCTTTAGTCACATGCAAGAGGCATCAGAAATTGTTCAACTTTCTAATTTACAAAGTGTACAAAATATGTTAGACAGAATGCAAAATATTATATCTGACATGTCTGATAGCAAATATGAACATTTATACTCTATCAGAAATCTTCCAAGGTAAATAATATTTATATAATTTTAATAATATTTTCTTAATGTATATTTCTCCTTCGTTTATAAATAAAAAATATTTATTGCAGTTATGCAGATACATTAACCTTATCTCTACAACGAAAATTAGCTATAGTTGAGAGGATGTTAAAATATCAAGACACTTGTATACAAAAGAGAAAAGAAGCGGGAGAACGTATAATAAGTCTGCAGCCTCTTTTGAATCATGCAGTACAAAGAATGAAAGAATTACAAACCGAGGTATTATTTGAAATTATTATGATAATATCTTTGATAAATACACTATGATATTTAATACTCAAAAGCTCCTTACGTTTTTACAGATAGAACAAGATGTTTCAAAGAAATATCAAAATAGAACTGTGCACATAAGAGGAGGTTCTATTTTGTAATAATTATTAAATTATACGTTGAGTAAGACTTGCACACAGCTATTCTCTGAACTGTTAATTCATGAAATAAGAGTAAACTAAAACAAAATCATATTTTATATTTTTGTAATATAAATTCCTGAGGTAAACGCTGCTATTAAGATACGTGCAATCTGTAAATACATTATAGAGAACAATTATGCTTCATTATGAAATCTATCTTTGGTATAATGATACTATTTTCTTAATGAGTATTGATACAGTACGTGAAATTACATAATCATGAAAAGATTTTGTACTAGTCTCCAAGGTGATGAAGTACAAACAGCCTTTGTAGTTGGACAAGGATAGCGGCGTAAGCATTCTGCTAATGATCTATCACATTCGCATAAACGTTGTGCACACGATCCCGATCCTCCCCATTTACCATGTTCTACGGCTATAAATCAAAAGAATATCATCTACTATGTCAACTACCATAATTTTACTAAGATATAACTAATGATATACCTACCACATACAGGTTTGTAACCATGATAACATCTCCAATAATAGGGTGCAATATATTCCATGAATATAGGACATTCTGTGGCATCGTAACACCAATCATGCATTTTACAACACCTAAAAGATTACTTTTTCGTTAGGGAAACGGCAACACTTTGATTTATATTGCAAAATTAAGGAAATACCGATCGATTCCATCAATGACATATCCAGATCCTAAGAAGCCACAATAACAACCATATCCTTTATATACCAAAGGATTACATCCTGTAGCACACACTACCATATTGTAAAGATGAATGACACCTCTTTTAAATCTTGTATGATTCGTAAGTTCACCAACACTTTTAATTACAACCATGGATTTATATATCAATTTTTTACGTTTAAATCAACTTTTAGCTATTTAGTTATTGAAAATAATATATACTTACATCGTTTTTTCGGCCTTCGTAATATTCTTAGTAGCATTGAGAAACGATGATAAATCAAAATGTATACTTTTATTCGTATTTTTCGAAGATCTTAAATTTTCTAGATACTCGGTATGTTCCGATACTTGTTGATTCTCTTCGCGCCAATCAACGATTGGCCCTTTGATACTTGAATCATCGCGATGAATTCTACGAATTAAGCCAAGGCTCGTTTTTTTTATTGTATATGGCGTTACATTACCTGTACAGACAAAATAAATTATTATGGAAAATAATATTATAAGATTAATTATATTCATCGACTGGAAAACGACAAAAATAATATTCCTTATATATTTTATATAATAAAAATATATTTCATTCGTATTCCATTATAAATTTACTTTCAGTCTTGAACATTTTACGCTTTCGTGACACTCCTTTAGAAATATCAAAAGAATCGCATCGCGTGAGTAATGTATTCGAGATCTGTAAAGGTATAAAAGTAATCACAGAGCTCATTCAGAGTTTCAAATTATACCTCTGTAAAGTTTCTAAATAAAATGTCGTTTTCCATCGCATTAGTTTTTTCAGGCTTTAAATCTTACGGATATATACATACCTTGAGCTTCGCAATAAAAGACGTTAATAAATATAATTAATTTCAAAGTTAAAGGTAAAACACTTCTACGCTTGCAAGCGAATCGCTTTGCTATCGCGTCGAAGGATACATCAATTTCTATGAGATGCATCAGATATGTTTTTCTTATAATTACAAAGAGACAATAATTTCGAATCGATTCGTGAATCTCTTCGTGTCATCTACTGACCGCTTCGAATTTTTTCGGCATTTCACGATGTACGATTATTATCATAAATTACACATAAATATTACATATTAATATTACACATTTGTTCATTGACACAATTCATCCTTTCAAGACCATGATTATTAAATAGAGTAAACTCGTTCAAATTAAAACGAAGGATACAACACTTGTACACTTATTCGTACGATTCCGTCGTAATAGAATAGACAACGATATCATTTTTTCAAATTATCTAACACTCGATATAAAACTTTGATCGTATTGAGTACTCGCAGGAGTCCTCGATTCGAGAAGATTATATTTTTCTATGCAACAAACAGGTCTATAGAATTTTTCTCTCCTCTTGTCTCGTCTCTACTGCAAAGCTGGAGACTTAATGATGATCCAAAAGGTAGAGATCTGTCTACCAGGTGGATGACTTTCTCCTTCCACCAAACTCTCGACAGAGCGTGCAGCAATGCGTTGTTAACTTTGACTGTTTCATACGTCTCCATATATCGGATAAACTTGTTCATCTCCAGCGTACCAAACAGGGAGCGCCTGGTTGATGCTTTGAGAAACCTACTGTTACACTTTCGTCGTAAGTTCCTTAAGAAGGAAAAGGAGCTCGGTTCTCCCGTAACGTCCATTCCATACGTTCATTCTCTTTGGCTTTACTCTCTTGACGAGCTCGGGTCAAAGGTGATCTTATATTATTTTTTTTTTTTTTTTCCCTTCATGTAATATACCTAGACGTAAGTTTCGTTCCAGTAACCTGAAAGATCAGAGTACACTTACAACTAGATGACAAGCTTGTTAAATTAAAAAGATCTCGCGATTTTCGCCGTTACTTTTTTTGTTTAGTTAACTTTCTCTGAGAACAAAGATATTATCGATTAATTTTTTTTTCATATACAATCGTAAAATATAATGTGCTTCACAATTTCGTTGTATTAAATAAAAAATACAGACCATTCTCTCATGATACTTTTATACGTAATGAAGCACTAGTTCAGGAAGCGGATTGTAAATTCCTATCAACCGACCCGATTTGGTCCGCTAATTCGTAGGATCTATTCATAAAATCAACGTGAGAATACTTTCAACGTGAGAATTGTATCAAAGAGAATAAAGAAGATATATTAGCATTCAGGAAAAAAAAAAAAAAGAATGATACGGATACATATACGTAACAATTGTAAAAATCATGGTTATTTAAACATGCAAATACGGGTAAACGTATTTCAAATACGTACTACCTCTAAAATGAAAGTTTAGGCAAGTGTTAACGGTACATTCTCACAATCAGTAAGCGTAAAATGTTTTACTCGCCAATGTGGGTAATTAGAACAAAGGAACAAAATGTATCGAAAATAATTTACGTTGACGAGTGGTGTAAGCAACGTGTAATGTAAATGATTTTTCGCATCTGACACGAGCTAACGTTGCATTTGATACGCTTTAAGCGTTACGTTGTGTTAGCCTACCATCCTTCCAACCTCATAATTATGACTGTGACGGATAATAACGTCGCGTCGCTCAGAATGCAATGGTAATTGCAATTGTAAATTACTCCATACGCGTTATGACGAAAATATAAACATCAGGCTCTGAAAAAGTTATGATTAGTAACAAAACTTTTGAGTTTCCTATCTTTTTTTTAATTGTTACGCATAATTATAGTAAATAGTATAATATTTTTACTTCTTCATATTAGAATACAAGAAGATTATTTCATTCTGCATTTGTAAATACAAAATTATATATGTATATGTGTATATCGTCAAAGGCCGACACTTTATATATGGCCTATCTATGTAACGAGGCGTATCGTACCGCAACTCTACAGGGCACATCGAAATTTCTTATACACTCGACTCGTATTTTCAATGGTATAACAACTATATAAAACTATATTCAAATATATTTATCAATCTTATTTTATAGAGATTGTATACAATGAGAAAAAAAAACTAATATAACGGGTTAGGAAAAGATAAGAGAAATTCAAAGCGAAGAGAGAGAAAGAGAGTGAGAGAGAAAAAAAGAATAATAGACGAAATTAAATTTTATGTTATTCGACCTAAATTATATTAATTAAGCTGATATACTTGTATATATTTTTCTATATAGGAAATTAGAACTAACATAAATACATTATTAAATAAGTTTTAAAATAGTCATACATAAATATAAGAAATGTAATCTTTAAGCTAATTGTGATTTTGTTATTAACTATAATTACCAAGCCTAAGTACAGATTCCATGCCACCGTAGACTATCATAGTTCCATTGCTGTCCAACGCAACGATTGGTTTATTTACATTGAAACTATCTATTACCTATTCAAAAGGTCGAATAATAAAATGACATAAATACGTGCTGAAAGAGATAATAACTAACCTTTTGTTCCTTTATATTAATCACTTCTACAGCACCGGTACCAGAACCAGATGCAAGTATATGATCACCATAAGGATCTCCATCAAAGTACTGAACGATATAAAGAAATTCACCCTCTAAGGTGGTAGGTCTGTTTCGTGGTTTTATTGTCTCGATTAATTTAGCACTCATTAAATCCCAAATTTGGAGGCTTTCACGAACGACCCAAGAACCCGTTAAAATGTGCGATTCCTGAAAAAAAGTAAAAGTATATATATATATAGAGAGAGAGAGAGAGAATTAAAACGCACTTATATTATTACTCGTAAATCAATCGCATCGCCACAAATGTGAGGCCCTTTGATCGTTCTAATGGATCCATCACTGACTCTGATATCCCAAATCTAGACAAAAATAATTCAATGAGACATATTGCAATTGACTTTGTAACTTCAAGGAGATGTGTACTATTAGCTTTGTATTAGAAATTTACTCTGACTGTATCATCCCAGCCTCCGGTAATAATCAAATTCGTATAAATATGATGAAACCTCGCAGCGAATATTCTCATACGATGAAATCTCGTAACGTTGTGCATCATGTCTTCCTCAATTCTCCGATACGTCAATATTGGCTAATGAAATTTTCATTATTGAATCAAAAAAAAAAATATATATATATATATATATTACAAAGAGAAAAAAGACCGAAATTTGATTTACCTTTGCGATTTCAGAGTCATAAATTCTAACAGCTGCATCTTTGCCACCAGAAACCAAATAATTCCCATCGGAACTAAGATCTATCGCATTAACTTCGTTCATCGGTTCTAAATGAATTTTCTCAATATAAATTCAAATAAATATATATCCGCGTTATATAGATTCGATAATTGAAAATATATATATATATATATATATATATATATATATATATATATATATACCTGAAATAAATTTGTTAATTTCGTTTTTGTCCGTCGTACATTGAAAAATATTACCGCATGCGCCAGACGTATAAAAAACATTCTTTTTTATCGGATGAAATCTACAGCTCATAATTGGAAACGAAGTTTCCATACCGCCTCTCAATGTTGCTTTCAATTGTGCAGTTTCGCCGCTCCGAATCTACAAACAATAAAGTTCAATTTCTTTTATATAATATATATATATATATATATATATCTTTATCTATCGAGTAAAATAAAAAATATTTATATATAATATTATATACTTGAATAGAGCCATTTCCAAAACACGTAACTATGACCTCACCATTTGCAGAGAAACGTGCGCAGTAAAGACCATTGAAATTATCAGGGAAACGAACCTAAACTTTAAATATATTTATTAACTAAAAGATAGATTAAAAGATTTATTTAGAAATAAACCTCATGAATAATACGGCATCGATCTTTTGTCGACGAGATGCTCATTCTAGCTTTTTGCAACCAACTATAACGTCTTTCCATTTCAGCTTGTGATATTTTTTTCTCGGTTAAATAATCCATTTTCAACATCGTAGCCGGTATTTCTGTTATGGTCTTAAATGATAAAATAATAAATTAAAACTTCATGCTATTCGTTAATTCCGTGTACTCCAAATATAATTTGAATTTTACAGATACTAACATTTCTTTGGTTATTATTATCCGTCCTCTCGTCTACCGTTTCTTGAAAAGTTTACAATTAATTATACATATTATCTCTTTGTTAAAACAAAAAAAAAGATTTAAATATTCAATTTAACATAAGTTCGAATTTTACAAACCAGAATTAGATTGACTTAAATTTTCCTGTTGTCGATGTTGACGAGAACGATTCACTCGATGTTTGCTTTCTTTTTCGTTTCTGTCCTTATACATTTTTTAATAAAATAAAGAAATATTGCAATGATGTTCGCTAGAAAAATATATATAAAAGATTTATTACAGTATTTCGAATTTTTGTAAAATGTTAAGTTATCTTTAAAATTAACTTCTTATCGATTGTAACTCGTTGTCAATGATTTCGATTATCGAAAATTGAAGTTTCAGCGCCATCTTGTAATGAAATGTTTGTACATATACGTATATCATCAGTCGATAGTTTCGTAGTAAACAATTATAAATTTGATAGGAACTGGTCAACTGTATATGGATAACTTTTAAACGTTTTAATACTTTAATTTATTAACTTTAAATTATTATTTTAAATTATACAGTATATTATATTAAATTTACTACAAACACTAATATAATTCAAAAAACTAATATCTTTTATATTAATATTCTTTTATTATTATATTTAAAAATAATGATCTCAATAATATTATTTAATAAACAAAAACGTTTAATGCAAATAGTATCTGACTGCTGTGATCTATATAAAAAATCAAAATGTAGTGGCTTAAGCAATTATAATGGTATTTGTACTATAACTACTTTCACTCCAACATTTGCTTTACCACCTGGCAGTAGCATGAATGTTTTTGACAGATACGCTAAACTATTGCAAAGAGAACGTGCTGTGAATGCTCCTGATGTTAAATTGTATGATTATATTAAAGATGAAGTAGGATACAGATTATCTGATAGAATATTTGATATAAAAAGGACTTTTAAAAGAGCTCTAGATTTTGGATGTGGTCGTGGTCATGTCTCCAAGAATATTTTAAAAGAATCCGTAGAAGAATTAATTCTAACGGACATGAGCCAAACTGCCTTAAATCAAGCCGAAACTAATGAAGGTATTAAAGTTGAAAAAAAAATTATTGATGAAGAAGAACTAATATATAAACCAGACAGTTTAGATCTTATCATAAGTTGTTTGAGTCTTCATTGGGTCAATGACCTGCCTGGATGCTTTAAAAGTATTAATAATTGTTTAAAACAGGATGGAGTTTTTATGGCTGCAATATTTGGAGGAGAAACATTATATGAATTAAGGTTAATCGATTAATCTTCTCGCTCAAATAAACATTATTTTTACATATATTTCGTTTGTTCTTTCTTCAAATTCTGGTATCATTATTAGAGGTTCTTTACAATTGGCAGAATTAGAAAGAGAAGGAGGAATTTCACCACACATATCTCCTTTTACGGAAATTAGAGATATTGGAACTTTATTAACAAGAGCTAATTTTACTATGTTAACTATTGATACAGATGAGATAGTAATAGGATACCCTTCTATATTTGAACTCATGTGGGATTTGAAAGGTATATATATCCACTCATTAAATAAATCAATATTAAAGGTGTTAATAGTACTTTACAATATTCTTTACAATTACTTTACAATATTCTTTCGTTATTTTTTATATTGTCTCAGGAATGGCAGAAAACAATGCTGCAAGAAATCGTAAACTTCATTTAAAGCGTGACACTTTAATGGCAGCTGCTGCTATATACAAAGAGTTATATGGAAAAACTAGAGAAGATGGAACTTCATATATACCTAGTACATTTCAAATTATTTATCTATTAGGGTGGAAACCACATCCATCTCAACCAAAACCTCTTCAAAGAGGTACAGGTCAGGTATCTCTTAAAGACTTACACCAACTTGATAAAATAATAAAGGATAGCACACAAGTAAAAATAGATGAAGATAAATAAATTTGTAAATAAAATATTTCTTAATATAATAGCATCTGTTTATGTCAATAATGTATATAAAACTGTTTAAATGTTTAAAATACATATAACAGTGTAATTAGGAATGATATATACAGATAATTCATTTAAAATAAAAAAGATGTCTAAAGCATATGTGATATTTTAACAATTATCATTTAAAATACAAGTATTTTTTTCTTTCTAGATATTTAATCTATATCAAGTATGTGTTATTTCTTTTCTTCATTTTTTTCCTTATGCACTACTACTCCTTTTTGTATAAGTTCAGGTATTTCTACCGCAAGCCATGGTCCAAGCTACAATTTAGAAAATGTAATCAATTAAAAGACAACTCATCTGGTATAATAATATATAATGATATTAAAATATAAATTAATATTTAAAATACATACACCAAGAGCCATAGCATGAGCAATACCAAATTTGGGTACGTTACGTGCCCACAAAGGTTTAAAGTGATCCGTTAAACAAATTTTTCCACCTCTATACATTTTTGCTGTCTTACCATCCAACTCTGGTAATGCAATCTCAGGTGCTGTTGCCGGATACGTTACAGGTATCTAACAATTCCATGATTAAACATTGTCTATTAATTAAACATTACTATGCATTTAAATTTTATAACTGCATTATAATAATATTTAATATAAATTAAGGAAAAATGAAATACTAACATCAAATTCAATTTCAAATTCATATTTTAAATAATTTTGCATGTACCAACATTTTCCAAACCATCTTGTACCTTCTTTATTTGATTCTAACCTAAACCAATCATTGTTCGATTCTTTATTATTCTTGACATACTGTAAGGAACAAGAGAGATTTTGTATTAATAACATTATGAATATTCCAAAATAATATTTAAGATAACTAACATATGGAAACTATTATTTTTAGAAAGTAGAATACATATCATTACCGTAATCAATGCTTGATATTCTTCTTTTAATCGTTGTATCCACAAATTTTTGTCCCTAGGACCAGCTTTTGTTTGCAACGAAGGAATACCAGTTAATGTTTTATTTGTCACTTCATCCTCCATTGTAATTTACAATAAAATAAATCGGTATTAAACTCAAATAATTATTGACACTATAACATTTTACGTTGATTATCGAGCGCCATCTAGAAAATGCCTAAACGAATTTTCGCGCAATTAAGCAAGCAAATGTGCTTTTTTAATATTAATATTGGCATTGAAAACAGATTTTTTCTAAGATATTATATAGGTCAGTAGTGCCAACAAATGTATTTTAAAGTCTTTATCATCGAACTGAATTATACGTGTTCGTGTATATATATGTAACGTCTGTCTGAACAAACGAAAGAATTTCTTTATCACCTATCTTGGTATTGAAAATAGGAATTTTTCAAATTATATAGTGTCCGAATAATGTAGGTTAAAATTTTCTTTCTCATCGTATTTCAAGCCATTTCTTTCTAGCATAAATATCATTTCAACTTTTAGAAATTTTTAAATCATCGTTTCTTTAATCTGAGTTCATCACGAATAAATCTATATTCCAGGAAACGTAATTTCGAAATATTCGTAACTTCTAACATATTCCAAAATTTATATTGAATTAATTATATCAAATATGGAAAGTTCTTAATCTTTACTTCTCGTGTAATGCAGTACAAACGAAGTACATTTAAATATCGTAACTTGCATGTTCCTTACATTCTTATTAACATTAAACGATCGACGCACACTGAAAGAAAATTATTACAACGCGTTTTAAAAGCTATGTTTAAAATTTAACTCTATTTATCTTTTGAATGAGCTTTTGATTACTAAAATTGAAGAAAAATTAGGTCTCGATTAGGTAAACAGTCTTAATAGCAAAGTATTCAACTTTAAAAATGTGCGCTTTTTATTTACATAGCAATATCTTTACATATTAAAACAATACATTATTCTTTAATTGCTAAAGAATGAAAACTTCGATACGCTTTATAAGAACTTTTATAAATAAGTTACGAGGAATATCATTGCATGTGAAATTCATTTATCCACATTATAATACTGTTACCTTTGAAACGCAGTTGCTTTAACACGTTGTTTAATAGGTATACGCTATCTTTATAGTATATTATTATTTTATTGAAAAAACAAGATATGTTGTAATCTAAATTACTTTCTTAGTATACAATAACGAATATCATTTAACAATTTTAACTTTATTAGGAAATACTTTCTCGATTGGTTTCACTTCTCCGAATCTAGCTTTTCTCTTCTCTATTCGTGCTTCCAATTCAGCCTAAAAAAAAAGATTATTTTTTTAGGTGATCAATATTGAAGGAAAGCAAGATTATTAAAAATATTCTTAATTATTACCTTATCCATTACACTAGAAACTGACATTCCAAATCTTTCTGCACGTTTCTTTAAGACCTCGTAAGTTGTGTGCTGTATACATATATATATATATATATACATTTATAAAATATTATTTATATAATATTATTAAAATTAATAATATTATAAAATAGCAATGGAAAATTTTATTTTAAAGTAAAACTTACTATAGGAGTTTTCACAGATGCAGCTGATTTGTTATTTTGATTATTAATACTAAATCTTGCTGATCGAGCTTCCTTCTTTGCTGCTTCTGATAATGGTAATCCAAACTTTTTTGCTCTCATTTCTAATCTCTATTATATATATATATATATATATGTATATATATACATACATAAAAAAAAATAGTAAACATCAATTGTTATGTCATTATAATGTATTTAAATTTGTATTAATATATTTAATTTTATATTATAGATTCTTACCTCCTTGGTACCAAGCTCTGATAATTTTATAATTTTTTTCTCAGGAGATGCATTTTCTGAAGATTTTGTGTCATTGTCATGTTTCTCTACTTCATCCATCTTAACATCTTCAATCACAGGTTTACGATTTAAAACTATTTTTTTTGTATTACTCACATTACTTTCTACTGACAACTTTCTTTTCTCATTGATCTCCTGTGAATCTGGTTTACTTGATAACTCTTCTATTTCTTCATCCTACAAAATTACAAAATACAATGAAATTTTCATATATCGTTTAAAGAATATTTAAATATTATAAGAATATAATATTGCGGTATATTTATTATTTACACCGAGAACTGCATCTTCATCTAATATTTCCTCTGCTGTTTCATCCAAAGATAATGCAGAATCTAGAATATAGAATATAAATAAGCTTACATATATACCTGCGTCTAAGAAGTTGTATATAATATTACATACCACCATGTATCGCTAATTGAAGCCTTTCAACCAGTTCGTTTTTGTTTCCTGTTGTAGGAAGACCTCTTTGTTTTAATTCTACTTTCAAATTCGCAACCTTGTAAAATAAAAACATTTATTTATTGATTCATATTATAAATTAATAATTAATGCATTTT
Source organism: Vespa velutina (assembly GCF_912470025.1). Classification (NCBI taxonomy): domain Eukaryota; kingdom Metazoa; phylum Arthropoda; class Insecta; order Hymenoptera; family Vespidae; genus Vespa; species Vespa velutina. Next base: position 1,014,627 of record NC_062200.1, on the reverse strand, counting down.
ATTGATAATACTTATGATGATATAAAAGTTTACTCCTCAAAAATAATATTATATTGCACTTCTTATTCGTAATGACGTGAAAAACAAAATAAATTTTAATATAAAAATTAATGTTCCTTCTAATACAAAAATAGGTTAGAATGCGATAAAGTATTAAATCTAATTCAATCAGCGTACCTTCATTTTCGAAAGTTCAGTCAATCCTTTTTCGTAAGATGAATCAGCCATGGTGTGTCTTTCTTTTTTTTTTTTTTTTTTTTTTTTTTTTAATTTAAAAGAAATGTCAAGCAAATTACAAATTCGTTATCATCTCATAAAGCACATTCACTAAATTCAAGAATGAATAGAATAATGTAAAAATGTTAGGACTGTTTATAATAGTTTACAATGAAAGACGTAACTGTTTGCAATGAAATACCATAATCGATCGATCGAAAACTTAACCAAAAATGTGAATAGAGTACTATCAAAAATTAATGCATAAAATAGCAAATTTTTAAGTTGATAATATATATATATATATATATGTGTGTATGTAATATAAAAATATTTATTCTAGCCAATATTTATTATTAAGATTTAACTTATGAAATTTTCAAAATTCTCACATTTTATTTTGTGGTTAAGACCTTAGTCGATTATGCGATATATGAAGAACCAATCAAATTCGAATTAGTCAGAAAATATTTAACGATTGGTTGTTTAAAGAATATACATATTTTTGCAACTTGTGATTTTTAAAAGCTGCAAAAATACCTTCTCCTTGACTTTAATTAATAAATATAAGTAAAATTGTAAAATATTTATATATATATGTATATTTTCATATTATATTCCTATTTTATTGTTCGTTTAATACATGTAAACGAATTTTGAATATAAGGACCAATCAGAATGCGCCAGGTCTATTTCCGGATTTTTGACACTATCTAACGTGTATAAAAGTAGTGTGAAGTTTTGTTCGCTGTGTACTCAAAGAATGTGTTAAAATAATAATTGTTCGAATTATAAAATATAAATCCAATAGAAATTATTAAGTTTCTGCTACTTAATATACGTCTATTAAACTAATTCTTATCGTATGTATTTTATGTATCATTGTTTTTTCTTAACCTATTAGAGCGGCATTTGATTTCGCAAATTTATCACTTAAGTAAAAAGTCTTTATTAACGTCAAATTAAATGATTTATTAATTTTTTCAGAATATATCATTTATAAAAATGGATATTAAAATGTGGTTCACTATCACTGTAATTTTTAGTATGGTATCCTTTATAACAGCTTTAAAAGAAGGAGAATGCGAAGGTAACTTATTTTTATATATTGCACTTCTATTTACAAATAATATATAATCTTTAGTTACTTATTTTTTACATCTTTTTTTATAGTATGTGTAACTACTGTAAATAAATTTGTTGAAACTTTAACAAATGATATTAAAGCTGATCCCAAAAAAATAGAATCAGAGTTCAAAGAATTTTGTAAAACTACAAAATCAAAAGAAAACAGATTTGTAAGTACATCTATCATACAAATAATCTTTATATAAACGCGTACAAGTATGAAAATAATTTTTCTTGTATTTCAGTGCTATTACTTAGGTGGTTTAGAAGAATCTGCAACAGGCATTTTGGGAGAACTTAGTAAACCAGTATCTTGGTCTATGCCTGCAGATAAAATATGTGAAAAATTAAAGAAAAAGGATCCACAGATATGTGATTTACGATATGGTAGATATATATTTTTTTAAATTGTATATTATAAAATATTGTGTATTAGAAATAATATTAATTAATAATAACAATTGTGTAATATTTTGTTATTGTTACAGAAAAACAAATAGATCTTAGAACAGTGGATTTGAAAAAGTTAAAAGTAAGAGATTTGAAAAAAATTTTAAATGATTGGGAGGAATCGTGTGAAGGATGTATAGAAAAGACAGACTTTATTAAACGGATTGAAGAACTTAAGCCTAAATATTCAAGCAATTCTAAAACAGAGCTTTGAAGGGAGCTCTAAGATATAAATAAATAATTAAGATATCATAACTCAATTATGCATTATTCTGTTTGGCAGGAAAATTAATAGCAATATTTAAAGTATGTGTATATTTAATATTTATGTACTTTGATACAATTTCTTTTTGAAAATGTTTGATTTGTGAAAAAACATTAGAAATTATTAATTTATATTAATTTTGTTTCATATTGTATTATTTTTTAAACAATTGCTCAACTTTGTGGTCATCATAGGACATTTTAAGACAAATTAAAAATAACATGTTAATTATTTAATTATTTTTGTTTTTCTCTCTCTTTGATGAGGCTAAAAATGAATATAAACTAAGATTATCAGATGGTGCTTCATTTATACAATATTCATAGATATAATTTTAAAATGTAAGTTTTTCAAATTGGAATATTTTATATTTTCTATTTTCACTGCCCTTCCTCTAATAGTCTGATACAAAAAATCATCTTAATGTAAGGTACACATCACTATATTTAGAATTAAAAGCTATGAAATATATAGGATGTGTCAACAAAGAAAGTCAAATGATCTCAAATTTCATTAAAATTTGAAAAAATCATAATCACTTCTCTAAATTTGTCATGAACAGAATTGAAGGGCAATGACAAGACGTATAACAAAAAACAAATTGCACATTTCTATATCTATAAAAAAATTTCATAATTTTCATATCTAATTGTTCATTATATTGTACAACATACACAGTAATAGTAAATACTTATATTTGATAGACAACGAAATATTATTTTTGACAAATTTGTATAAACCTTTTATTTTTAACGCCGGATATCAAAATTGCTTTGCAGCGATGTACAAAAATTTTCTTACTTTTAATATATTTTTATATGAACTTATGCTCATTTATCATTAATGTTATTTAGCTCACAAATAAATATATACACGTATGCGTGTATGTACATATATGTATATATGTTTACTTTGATAATTATATGAATTTAAACATTCTTGCTAAAATGATATGGAAAATATACGACCGTTTACGTGTTTTTGCGTATTTTTATATATTTTTTCTATATCGCAATATATTCTCTATAATTATTTATTAGTACATTGTGGAGGATCGCTCCATTTTCCATCCGATTTACAAGTAATTGAACCTACCTTTTTACCATTAGGACAGATATAAGCAAGTTGTTCTCGAAATAAATAGGATGGACCCTGAACAATTATACCAGGTGGTACTACTGGTTTACCGCAAGATATTTCTGAAAGTATAATGAATAAACAAAGAAAGAATAGTATTTTCCATAAATACTGAAGTAAAGGTTTAATTTAATATTTATGGAGAACGAAGAATTAATTCGTAGCTTACTAGAACACCTGCCACGCATTTTGGACCATTTTCCATTAGGAAGACATTTTGCAGTTGATTGCCCAAATATTCGATATCCTGGTATACATTCAAAATTAATTATATCATCAACATTATAATCAGTTTCATTTTGTTTTAATACTGCAGTAACTGGTAATGTTGGTTTTCTACAAGTCACATCTGGAAACAACGATATTCTAGATTCTTTTTATACAATTAATATATCATAATTTTTAACTTACGTTTACACGAAGGCATTGCAGACCATGTGCCGTTTGAATGACATGTTAATGTTTCAGTGCCTTCAAGAATATAGTTTCGTTGACAACTAAAGGTAAAAATATTAGTAACATTTTTTAAATCATTCATATTGATATTGGTAATATTAATGAGTGTAGCACACAATATTCCTTCACATGTTTCATTTTTCGAATCATGTATCTGTATAAATTTATTATTATATTGTAAAAAATTCACGAGTTTCCATTGACTAGCTTCATTGCAAATCCATGTAATGTTTAATCTTTCATCGACAGTAAAAGAGTTTGAATCATTCATACTATTTTGACATATCATAAGAATTCTTTTATTATAAATATCTCCTTCAATGTAAAAATGAATGTTTCCATAAGAATTGTTCACATTTTTATAATTTCCTTCTTTATATTTTTCACTTTTATAATGCACATTATTCAATGCATTGATATTAAGAAATCGTGAAACTAAATGATTAGAAATTGGGCAATTAAGTGGTTCACAAATCTGATTGTCTGGAATCCAAGTTCCATCATTGCTGCATACTCTACTATTTTCACCTATTAATGTATATCCTGAATTACAAGTAACAAAAATTTTTGTATTAGAAATAAAATTCTCTTTTAATTCTTTATTATTAAAATATTGTGTCCAATTTGATCCTTTTGAAACTCTTGAAATCTCCAATGTCAAATTGCCCTCTATACTTAGAAATATCTTTCCATCTTCTATTAGGTTTGGCCAAGGACACTTAATAAGAATGCAATTTGGAAAGTAACTAGTCCACAAACCATTATTAGAACATTGAAGAGTAAACATTGTAGAAGAATCATTAATATTTTCGAATTTGTAACCAGGATCACAAAAATATTCAATAGTATCACCATAAGAGTAGTTTCTGACAAAAGGATCATTAGTAGAATTTTCTTTGAATTTGAAAGAACTAAAAGATTTTTCATTTCCATTGGTAATTATTTTCATGTAACCATGCTCTATTCTATATTAAAAAAAATAAATAAATAATAATAAAAAATAAGAAACCAAATATATAAAAGAAATAATTATTTTACAAAATTTATATAAAAATTTACTTCATCGGTGGTGGACAACTGTAAGGAATGCAAACTGGATTATCATGATTCCATATGCCAGTTTCTAAACATGTTAAATATTTTTCACCGACCAAACGAAATCCGGAATCACATTTAAATTCAATTTGTTGCCCTGCCTAGATAAAATAATCAAATAAAAATTTGCTTTAATATTAAACATTGCTCTCAAAGGAATATATTATACCTGCAAAATTGTAATGTCATCTCTCTCATTCTCTTCTATTATGTACTCTATATCTCCATTTTCCGGTGCCAATAAACTTTTACATGTTACCCCTATCATAAGAATGTCGTATGTAAACGTTTATTTAAACTTTTTTGAATTGGATAATTCACTAACACAACATATGTAGTTATAAATTTTACCAATACAAAGAGGTGGCGATCCACTCCATTTTCCATTTGATTTGCATACTCTACGTATGCTTCCATGAAGTTCGTAGCCACTGATACAAGAATAATAAATTTCATCCCCGAAAAAATACGACCAGCCCCTTATATAGCCACGTGGAAAATATCCAGGAAAGCCGCATTTTACCTCTAAAAAATTATAAAAAATATTAAAAAAAAAAAAAAATAATAAAACTATAATTATTCTCAATTTTAAATAATTTTGTAAATCTTACTAAGACATTTAGGTGTATCGGAACCTTCCCATTCACCATTTTTAAGACATTTTCTTCTTAGTACTTCTTGTTCTTTACCACCAAATTTAAGGACATATCCAGTATCACAATAATAAGTTGCTTCTAATAAATCTTCTGTAGTATTTATGTTACCTCTAAATGGTACAACTGGTAATGAGCAACCACGACAAAAATGGCTGCTTATGATCTAAAAAAAAAAGTCAATATATTTTTACAATATTGTAGGAATGTTTAATTTAATGAAATGATTAGATTGATTAATAAAAAAGGTATAATTACCATAATATCTCCATATATATGTTCCAATATATGAGACCATGTATAAAGAGTGCCATAATATTTTTCACATGTTCTATACAAATGCATTATATAATCATTCGTAAAAGCCGAATCCCAAATATCTAATAAGGTAATATTACCCACGAATGATTCTGATTCAGAAAAACCACCACCCATTCGATCTTGTTCTTGTCCAATAATGAAAGATCCATTACCTAAAGACAAATATCATCATAACTTTTTATTATTAATATTAAATAATATATTAAATATTTATGTCTAATGGAAATCTACCTGGAATAGTTAAACCCTTTGCTAAGTTTGTACCAGTATCTTTAAGTATTCCATCAAGAAAAATATTCCAAGATCCATTAGTATTCTCCCATGTAATACAAAGAAAATGCCAATAACCATCGTTAATTTTAATGTCAGTTACAACTCCGTGCCCATTGATATATAATACGAAACTATATCAAATTTTTTATTAAATATTTTAATTGATATTTCAAAATAATATAGTCATATGAAGAGATGACTCACCCATTATAATCTGTTACTGTAAGCGCATTATCTTCATCATGTGTTGCATATGAAAGCACAGTGCCGTAATTAAAAGTGTCCATGGATTGCAACCACACAGTAATAGTTAACTAAAAAATAAATGTATAAAGTAATAAAATATAGGCTTCGTAATATTTGATTTCCTATTAATTTTTTACCTGTGACATATTTTTTATGGGACCTTTCATCATCACATAATTAGTTGTACTGGATCTCACAAAATGCATGATATAATCGGATGTCAATTCTTTGTTAGAAAAATATCTCATTTAAGATTTAAATACATAGATGCTCTGAATGACTAATATCTCCAAAATATAGAGAATTGGAAAATTACTAAGTAAATTAATTTAACATGTTTTATGAACTTACCAATTTCACAGTTATTTCCTATAAATGATGGAGGACAGATACAAGTATAATTAAATGATATATTTTTACATTGTCCACCATTTTTACAAGGTGAAATACTACAGTAATCGATTTTTCTACTGCAATCTTTTCCAGTATATCCAATCGGACATTCGCATCTTTTAAAAATAATACATATATATTCAAATTTCTTTTATAAAATATAACAAAATAAACATTTTCATTGGATAATTTAAAATTCAAACCTGTAACTATTTCTTGTTGCATTTTTTTCCATGATGTTTATACAAATAGAATTTTCATGACAAGGAAGCCAATCACATGGTAATAAATTGCAGCGACGTCCTAAAAAGCCAGATTTGCAAGAACAATACCATGTTTGATTCACAATGTTACATGTTGATCCCTTTTCACAAGGCATTGAATCACAATAATTAACAGATGTTTCACAGAAATCACCTAAAAGTATTGATACTAAGGTATATAGAGAGTCACTTAAAATATATGAAAAATATTTCAAAATTTCTATCCATAATTACCTTCAAAACCATCTTTACATATACATACGTAATCATTCTCTGTGCTTACACATTTTCCATCATTTTGACAAGGATTATGAGTACATTCATCAATATAAACCTAAAAATTAAATTAGAGAATCTTTGTATTTGCAAATTTAAAAAAATTAAAAAAAATTTATATGAACTATTTAAAATTAAATTTCCTACCTCACAATTCTGTCCAGTATAAGCACTTTTACAAGAACAATAATATGGCATTTTTTTATTAGCTTCGTGTACAATGCATAATCCTTCATTTAAGCATGGTGAAGATCTACATGGATTTTGAAATATTTCACATTGTGTGCCTAAAAAAAAAATGTATTACTGAAAAATTTTTATAACAATTCAGAAGATTAAAATTTATATTCTTACCAACATAATAATCACGACATTCACAACTGAAATCTTCATCCTCTTTTTCCAAACACTGACCATCATTCAAGCAAGGTTTTGTATAACAAATGTCATTTTTTGTTATATCAAGATTTATGCATTCATTTATAGTTACAGAACCACGATTTTGTGTAGTTGTATTCGCGGGACATGGTAGACATGTTATTTGACCATATTTCGGTTGATAAAATCCAAAAGTACAAGATATACAAGGTTCTACAGATATAATAGATCCATGATGTCTACGTTTAGAATAATATCCTGGCTGACAAACAGCTAAAAAAAGAGATATTAGTATAAATTTTTATATGTTAGAACTATTAATGATTTCTATTATTTTCACAGTAATTATCTCTTACATATACACTCTTGTAATGATTTTGTACGCATCCTTCTAGTATAAGTATGTTCAGGACATTGTTTGCATTGTATAGATCCACTTGCATCCTGATACTCTCCAAAAGGACATGGTCGACATCGTCGTGCGGAAATATCGTGGAAAGTACCTAAAGGACATTTTACTGGAAAAAATAAATAAATTGTATACTCTATAATATAGATTAAAAATTAGAGTATATTAACATATCTTATAGAAATAAAAAAATATGTTTCTCTCACTGCAAGTATGCTTTCTAGGTATACTGCCAGGCTCACAAAAATCTTGTATTTCTCCAAATACTATGTGCAAATTAAGTGCAAGTTTAGCTATCTCTTGATTAGTCTTATTATTTAGTAGATCCAATTCTCCAGAATGTGTCATCAATTGGATCTTTTCTCTTAACTTTTGCAATCCTTTTTTTGGATCGTCTAAATTTTCTTTAATTATCTTTCCTATATCAATAATTATATCATATTTCATAAAATGATCGATATATAAACAATATCTATACATACCAATGAATTTAAACTTAATTTCGATCTTTTCTCTTTTTCTCTTTATTTTGTCTTCATCTTGCCTTTCATTCCTTCGAAATCTTACCAAACTTGAATATAAATTTTTCGAAGTAAAAATGTCGTCTTCGCATTCAGGATCAAAGCTCACAAGATTACATTCAACGTCATTATTGCAGATGTCGATTAGCTTCGACTTTAAGTCTTCAGTAATACGATCGGTTAACTACACACGGCAATGAAATAATAATCAATAAGTTTAACTAGAAATTTGTTAAACAAAAAACTTTGATGTGCTCACTTCCCGAAGATTTGTTGAGTTATTACAGAACGATTTAGTATCGCCCTCAAGAACGATATTTCCTTCTACATATACAGTTTTTAGTTGTTCAGATTCTGTGGGATGATATATAGATTAATATAATATACAAATTGATAGTATATCTAGATAAAAGAACGTGGTATAATATTGACCCAAGCAATCGGATATAACATAATCGTTCGAAGTTCCATTTTCCGAGTTACATTTAAATGGCATATCCTCGTTCATAGGACCAAGATACGTTGTCTCCTGCACAAGTTCATAGCCTTCATTACAGATATTCATACATTGTGACGTTTCATTCGAATTGTATAAACAATTTATACGCTTGTTCGAAGATAACGTAATATTCTTGCATACATCTAAAATCATGTTTAAATATAAACAATGTGCAATAGTTGGATCTAATATGAAAAAGAAATATTTCATTATCTTTTACCTTTAACAGTGATGTTTAATATACAATTCGCAATGTTTCCGTACATATCGGTGGCATTATATATAATTTGTGTTTTACCAATTGGAAACGCATTATCCTCAAGTCGATGACTTTGCTCGATTCTTATCGGTAGCTTCGAATTGTCGTAAAATCCTGGCTCATTCCAGGTGATATTAATCGCTCCAGTTTCACGATCAGAAAGTATTACTGGAGGATCTATACAATTTTCTACCATCGGTGGTTCCTTATCTTTAAGAACGATATATTATCACCACGTGAAAAAATTCTTTTCATTATAGAATAACATCGATTCTACAACTTACCGATCACTTTGACCTGGAATTTACATTTTGCTTTATTCCTACTTGCATCTTGCGCTACATAAACGATAGTACGAGTACCAATTTTCATCTTCCGTGGAAGAACAACGTGTGGTTTGCTCCACACAACAACGGAATCACTGTCGTTATCAGTAGCTTCTGGTATAGTCCAGTTAACATAGGCATAATTCTTATTGGGCAAACTCTCAATGGTTATAGAAGAAGGACATGCAATGACTGGTGGTGTGTTGTCTAAAAACATAAATAAATATAAAATAAAAACAATAATTAATAATAATAATAATAATAATAATAATAATAATAATAATAATAATAATACTGACCTACGCAGCGATTGACGCTGCAACGTTGTGACCAAACACCTGCGCGTCCACCACAGTATCTACTTCGTGGTCCTTCCAGCTTGTATCCTTCTTTGCATAAGACAGTACAGTTCATCGCGAAGGATAACTTTTCAGGACCCGTGCAGTTCGTAGGGAAAATCATACCATTTGCTAATTGCTTTAGAGGTTCACATTTAATCGGTTTGCAAGTTGTTTCCAGACCATCCCAACGCGAAACAGGCAAACAATTTCGCACTTTACTTCCTCGCAATTGGTAGCCAACGTCACATCTAAATTGGCAACGCGTATCGATCGGATGCGAAGTTAAATCATCTTTCATTCGATCCTGATAAACATCGTCGTGCTGACAACGAACACGTCCATGTAGCGGTGCTCGCAGTGCTGGGCAAGTCTTTACTATTAAATATTCTTTCTTTAATAAAACATCTTTTTTTATTAGCAAGATGAAAAATCGTTCGTTAACATAATAAGTAGTAAACTTACGTGAACACTGTGGTTCATTACCAGACCAAGTTCCATCCTTTCCACAAAGTCGAATACTATCACCGGTCAGTTGAAATCCAATTCTACATCTTATACCACAAGCAGCGTTCACCACGTTGCTACAAGCATTCGCTTTCACTAGATATCCATTTTCTGGTACTTTTAATTTTGGGCACGTTATGACTAAAAAGCAAAAAAAAAAAAAGAAAAGAAGAAGAAGCTCAATGCGAATAACAATGAAAAGTGCAATTTTTCATTTGTTTTCAAGATCATAATTTAATCGTGTCCGCTTAAGTCCGTTAATTAAATTTCAACGATGGATGCACGATGCAACAAGCCCTACGATTTCATCGCTGTGGCTCGAAATTTAACCGAAGAAATAAAAAAGACGCGAGCGATGCAAATGATGTGGTTTCAAACGTACGGTCCTTTACTGGATGAATACAAGTATGGAAATGATCCTGATTAAGATCAGTGTGTGTATTCGTGACCGTTGTCGGTATTTTTCTCAGTAATTATTTGGTAGAAACGTGAAAAAGGAGATGACAGAGTTGTGTGAGAAAAAACAGGTCATGGTCGTCGATCATTCATCTATCGAAGATGAAAGATCTTGCTTACCTACGCCAGAAACAAGCAATTGCGAAGTATGATCGTTTGAAATCAATTTGACGATTGATTTAAACACTTCAATATATTTTTTCTAGTATGGCTGGCTCGCAACAAAGCCAGAATTTCAATTAGAAAGATACGGACCGTACACAATTGATCGAATTAATCCTATGGAGACTGAAACTCTTTTACAGGGAAACATACCAATGCTTGCACCTGGAAAAGGCTTAATTCGATAAAAATTTAATATAAATATATAATGCATCCTATTTCAACACAAAATTCTTTTTATAAAATCAATATATTTATATATATATATATATAGAATAGTCTTACAATTACCTTCACATTTTTTTCCATCAGTAGTGAATCCAAAAGCACAAACACAATCTTCCACTGTAGTAGCAGGTACCTTCAGAGTGACATGATTAACATCTGGACAAGGTATACAGATAGACGTTGAATCTCCAGAAATATAACCGGAAGCGTACGTCCCATTTGGACATGCTGTACATGATTTATAATTAAGAGATATATTATTGTCAAGAAAATTAATAGAGAATGCAGAAAAATATACTCACGTTGGCAAGAACCTTTAAAACCAGAACCAAAGAATCCTATCGGGCAAATACAAGCGTAATGACCGGTTGTTATGCCGCACGAACAGATCGCTAAATCATCGCAACAGTTTTTCTCTCTAACTTTGTTCATTTCATTGCTCATACATAAAATATCGCAATCGCTGCTAACTGCTACAGGCACATATTTTCCTGTTTTCAAGTCTACACAAATTATCATTATATTTAATCGATCGTATTTGATTAATCATATTTGATAAATTACTTCTTAATCCTCACCATGATGTAAAGCACGACGAGCCAAAGCTTCGAATTCGGCGAAACTATCCAAAAAGTAACTATGAGTGTATTCAGGATTACTGGCGATATCGTGAAGTTCTTTCACGTTGCCCGTACGTATCCCAAAAGTAAATATCATAACGCCAGCATTCTTCAAAAGATCAGCAACAGGGCGTGGATCTCCACCATTGCTGAAGCCATCGGTTATGAGAAATATTACCTTTTTTGCTCCTTCCCGGCCTTTCTCGAGAATAGCCTGTTGCAATGATCTTATTAATCCTTTTCTTGGTAATGATTAATTGTTAAATGTCTTTAAGTTTTAAATTACTAACGAGAGCTTCAAAAAGCGCACCACGCGTATACGTTCCACCACCGGTATAACTGATGTTGTTAAGTTGCCTGTTAAGTAAATAACATTTATGATTGTCCCTTCCAGTTTTCGATATTTGATCAACATTACGATTGATGTTTCTTCTTCCTCCAAATGTGACGATTGCAACTCTGGTGGTTAAAGGTTCTACCGTAAATTCTGATAGAAGTTTTTTTACGAAATTGAGTTCGCTACGAAAATTATTTAGACCAATTGAACCAGATCCATCCACGAGGAATACGAGTTCTACCTGGCAAAAGTGAGACAGTAGTTTGTATACTTCGAAATAGGCAAATTTGAATCATTTGGCTTTACCTCATCGGTCTCGTTTCTCAAGCGATTTATATGGATCTTTAAAAGATGCGATAACAAGTCTGCCTTTCGTCGGATCATTTTGTTACTACTTTCGAAATTCTTATCTAAATATTGATTTTTATTATTATGTTCCTTGCCATGGTTCCAAATTGTCGATATTAAATCGATGCCATCGGCGGTCTGAATCTTGAAAGTATTGCTTGATCGAAATTCACTTATGTTAGAGTACTTTGCAAATAGAAAAGAAACTCCATTGATTAATAGAAGTATTCTCCAATGTGACATTAACATTTTTATGATTCATATACTCTAATTGTTATTTTTTATTTTTATTTATTTATTTATTTTTTTTTTTTATTTTTTTTTTTTATTTTTATATTAACAAAAACTATCACTGGAAATAGATTCTGCAATAAAATTAAAAGAAAATATAAATGAAAATATATAGGAGTCGGAAAAAGCACGGTTCGCGATAAAAAACAAACACTGTCTAACTCAAACGCTAACTGGTACTATGTAAGTACGCCAACAAGCTAACGTCGAATAATCACAGAGTTTAGAAAACACGAGAACAACGGAGCCTCTGTTCTACACTTAATATAAAAAATGCCTCTATCTACATTTGATGTCTCGACATCTTGTCGCTCTTCGTTCGACGAAAAAGTTTGCTAATATATTAAACATATGCTAACGAAATAAAAGATAATAATTAATATTTTTTAGAAAATAATAAATACTAAATATAAACATAAAGATATTTTAAAACATCACGTATTTAAGATCATTTTTTGTCTATTTCAATTTTTAGCTAGTAATTTAATTAGGAAATATATTATAAAAAAGATTACCTATGCATTACTAGGATTAAAGAATCAGAATCGGGATACAATTAATCCTAACGTTACACTGCACACCCCACGCACACATGTGAAGACTGAAATAAAAAAAAAAGCATTCCTTTATTCTTTTGAATTTTTATTAATAAATAAAAAGTATGTATGAGAAGACAATGATTTCTTTTATTAGAGATCTCTTATATTTTAGAGATGTATAGATAATTTAGTAATCTATATTGATAGATAATTTAGTAATCTATATTGAACAATATTAGAACAATAGTAAATAGAGAAGTATTTTATCATTAAAATTACGTTTATACTATATATTAAAAAAGAAGAAATTCATTCTGTGTCAGTTAAATCATCAGAATCTAAACTGATACTAGTAGTAGTACTACTGCTAGAACTATCACTTTCTGAGTCAGTATCTGTGTCACTACTATCAGTGGAAGTTGAACTGTCGGATGATCTGAAAAAAATTAATACATTATATATTTTATATTATAATAATATCAACTACTTTTTTTGTTATTTTTATTTAATTATATCTAATAATGATAGCTGATTACTCTTACTTGTTACTTTGTGCAATATGAATAGTTAAATTCTGTATATGTCCAGTTATATCATGTATTACATTTTCTATAACAAGGCCTTCTTTCTGAACAGAATATGCCGCTTCTTCTAATTCTAATAATTCCAACTGCATATCCTCTTTATTTGGATGTATCTTAATAAAAAGAAAATAATATTTTTATTAATCTATATAAAATTTTTCTATTACATCTAATATAACATTAAAAGTTTTTATAGTAAACTCACGTTATCTAAAATAGGAGTAAGTGATTCTATCAAAGATTCAGGAATACTTTGCAACCAAATTAAATAATCCTTTATATACAATTGATTCAACAGATATCGTGGTTCATAAGAATTATTAAATAAACTATGTATTTCGCAGAAACGTTTTATAATATACTTTTTTCCTGTTGGCCAAAAGATATTATTAAATATGATTAAAATATTACTTAAGTTTATATTAACAAACCTAATGTTACGACTTGCTTAACGTCTTCAAAAACTTTGATAGCCAAATCCCAGTTCCTTAATATAGGATAACAAAGTGCTCTTCTAATACATGCATTTATAACTTCATTCATATTAGAAAAATTCTATAACATTATATAAGGAATAATAAATAAAAATAGTTGACATCAAAATTTTCGGATGGTAAGAAACAAAAAAACATACTTGAAACCAACACAAAGTTGAGCTCAGCTTGTTAATTGTCCATCCACTTTCAACAGTATTTTCACCCAATGTTGTTCTATAATTGTAACAACTACCATATAAAATATCAATTAAACTTAGAAGTAACGATTGAATTTCTTTATCATCTAATAAATATTCTTTATTTGGAAACTCCTTCAATAAGTCAATTTCATCTTTATTAAATGTAATATCTTCTTTCTTTAAATTATACCATTCTGGTATATAAAAAATATACGGCTCAATACATTCTGGTTGCATAAGATCAGCCATATAATATTGTTCATCAAAGTCTTCCAATTCCTTTTTTTTACGAAGAAATGTACGTTCTTGTTCAGAGATTTTATCAGGCGTGGGCAAATCTATTATTTCTTTAATCCATGCTGGCTGCAGATTAATCATTGATAAATGTATTGTTATATGTTGTTGCATTATACATACATTATTTTATATAAATCATATGAACATACCTCAAAAGCTATTAAGGCACCAGAGATTTTATTAGCAAATCCATACTTGGGAGAATTTATAGATAGAATTAAATTATTGGATTGTATCGATTGAGGAATGAACCATTCATTTGATGCTTCTTTATCATTTTCTTCATTATTATCTTCATCCGAATTCTTATATATTTTTTCTGAATTTGCTGGATTACCTATGCATCGAAGAAAGGTAAATTTATTAACATTACATTTAATATTTTTCCATAAATTAGCTTTACTTAATAGCATACCAATCACTTCAATGTTGGGAACAATTGTACTTTTTGTTTTGGGTGGTGACAATAGCGTAGTTATCATATCTAAATTAGGAAAAAATTCACCTTTGTTTACTTTAGAAAATTTTAAAGTAAAATCACCCTTTTCACAATCATAGCGTCCAGAAGATGCATGATTCTCTTCTATTTCTCCTGGTAGCATTAGTCTGTTAAAAGAAATAATATATAATAAAAAAAAAAGATAAATGTTATGTTTTTTTAACAAATAAAACTTATCGGATTTTTATATTCTACCTAAGGTAATAAGGTGTAGCATAAAATCTAAAATCATTTCCTTCAACGTCAATCTCTACGTCTTTAATATTAGCATACGGTGCATGAACAATAATAGTAACTTCTAAGTCGGTTTGTGTTACTTCAAATCGAGGAGTTAACATTTTCACTACTTTTTTATGCAATTTCCTTATTTTTAAAATACCTCTTATATTAATCTAATAATTCAATTGTAGAAACAAATCATAATAAAAGATAACAGACACAAATCCGAAGAACATAAAAAAGATATTAATTATACAATAATTATATAATGAAATATATACAAAACATAACGATTTACACGTGCACGTCAATTCAATTTATCTGATTTTACTATTTTTACTTGTTTCAGGTATAGATACGAAGTTTACAGGATATAGAAGTTATTGAACACAAATTTTCGATTTATAACCGATTCGATTCGATAATTATAAAAACCAATAGAAACTCGATTAGCTTAACAGCCAATCATATTTAATATTGAAACTAGCCAATTACGTATGATTATTTTGATATCTTCTAAGCAATGGGTAGTTCTCTATTCATTTCTATAAATGAAAATCGACTATAAAGATCAAAAACTTATAGCGGTCATTACATTTACGAAGGTAAGATTTCGATTTAAAATTGCGCAGACGCGTCATGGCTATGTGAGAGAAGAAGAAGATTTTGGAAGGAAACGAACAAGAAACGAATTTACAGATTATTGAGTTTCTCTTTTGAAGAAGACTGTAAGAAATAAAAATGGCGAATTTATCAGCGAAAGTAACTACGTTAGCAAAAAGTATGTAATGTTTTGGAATAATTATATTACTAAAAAAAATTTGTCCTACACTTACATATTCGGTGCATTATAACTCGACCATTAATTATTATGTAACTGCTAATTGTTGTCAGATTTTGTGAATTTTAAATAGATACATATATTCTGTAATTTTTGCCTTCTTATAATTTTGCACGATCTCATTTTTGATTATAATAAATAACATTAAATATTTTACATATAAATACAAATGATAAGAGGTTAAGTTACATATTCTTAAACGTTAAAAGTCAAATATTAAAAAGTTACTATAGTTAGTTTTAAATGACGAAACTTAATTGCAGATCAGATATTTCATATTATTATTTATTTTTTATAGCTCTTATAGAACAAGCAAAGCCCAAACTACAAGTTTTTCAAGCTTATGCCAAAGTGGAATTAGTACCACCGAAACCATCAGAATTACCTGCAGTGAAAAAGGGCATTGCAGATCTTATTAATGCTGCTAAATCTGGTCGTTATAAAGAATTAACTGTGCGCGAGGCTTGGCTCAATACTTTAGTTGCAATAGAAGTATATTGTTGGTTTTATATAGGTGAATGTATTGGAAAACGTCATATTGTTGGATATAAAGTGTAAGCTGCAACTAATTTACCTATATTTAGATAATTATGTATAGATAGTGAACCACGTCATAAATATATGATAATGCAAGAGATACTTTGAATAATGCATTTTATTTATCAAGTTTGACATAATATAAATTTATTTATTATATTGTTATTTTATTTATATATATAATATTTATTCTGTTCTTATACAATAATTGTTGCAAGACTTACACTATTCCAGTAATATATAATTTAAAAAAAAAAAAAAAAGAAAAAAAAAAAAGAAAAAAAAGAAGAAACAAGAAAAAGAATTTATAATCATGAGTATCAAACAAATATGTGTTGTTTTGCATATTGCCATATACATATTGCTCCAGTAACATGAACATTTAATGAACGTATGATGCCAACTTGAGGTACTTCCACGCAAACATCAAAAAGGGGTATCAAATTAGCTGGTATACCACTCTTTTCATTTCTGTAAGATTTTTTTATCAGTTACATAGAATTCTACGTGATAATTTTAGTGATACTTACCCTAAAACAAGTATTGTCTTCTTTTTAAATTTCATATTCAAAAGATTTATGCTATTAGCAGTTTGTTCAACTCCTACCAAATCCCAACCCATATCTTTTTTTTCTAGGAGATATTCACATAGTTGATAAGGCTTTACCTATTATTTTACATGAAATTTAATTTTTAAAAAAATATATGCATGAATATTTTTAAATAAATACCTCTGTAATATTTATCCATTTATCAGAAGACACACTGAGATTTTGAAATTCTTTCTCTTTTGTATATTGTAAATTTCCAATAATTAATTCATTAGCACCAAATATTTCACATGTTCTTGCAAGACCTCCTAGATTTGCAGGACGATCAATTAAAGATGCAACAATTATAATACTTTCATCTATGATATTAGATACAGTATTTTCAAGTGACATTATCCCAATGTTATTTTCAATAGAATTAACTGACTTAACAGGTGTAATTTTCTTTTGTATATTACACAGGCCATCATCATCCATTTCATTGAAATGTGATGTTTCCTTATTACCTACAAAACATTTTTTATTTTTTTTTTTTTTTTTTACAATGAATGTCAGAACATTTATATAACAACTTTAACTTACACGGACCAGATTTTATCAAGTGCATACATAGTTTAGATTCGGCTAATTTTTTATTTAAATTTTGCAAACATAAAGGATGATTAATAGTTTCTGTAAAATTTAAATCATGAAATAAATGAGATGCAATCCACTCATCTGCATCCATGGCAGACAATCTTGGAATCTCAAAATAAATAGTCTAAAAATATTATAAGCATTTGAATACAACAAAATTAATAATAGATCAGATATAATATTAAAAAGAATATAATACATTTTTAATATAATTGATTACCTGCAAACTATAATCATCTATTGGATGAAAAACAGAGAAATAAAAATCATCCTGTATTTTTAATGAATTTTTCATTAAATTTCCCTGTTGTAAACTTTTAAGTGCTGCATTATATAATCCTGCATATTCTAATATGATATCATCAAAATTTGAGCATTTTAATAATTCGTATAACTTTACCAAAATCACCTATTTTGATATAATAAAAAGAAACTTCATAATTTCTTATACCTCAGTTTTATAATCCTAATATGTTTGACTTACCTGATTGTATAAACGCATATTGTAATTTTGGCCTAAACAACAGCATGCAATATATGGCATGGCCTGTCTAAGAAAATCACATTGAGTTTGACCAGAAAGAAGTAGAGCTACATGATATATCACACTTGCAATTGAACTTGTACATCCAGGACGTTTCAAGAGACTCTGTATATAAATTGAGATAGTTAATGATAACAAGTTTTATATAAATTTTTTGGCATTACTTTAGAGTACCTCTTCAAAGAAATTCCATAATTTATTATGTAAATTTGGATATTTTACAAAAATCCTAATTAATAGCCACTCTTGCATTAGACGTATACTATGTTGATTACTTTCTAATAGAATTAAATTACATAATATTTCTTGAAGCGATGAAATACTTTCCTATAAAAAAATATGATTAGTTGTTTCCTTAGTCTGGTATACAGACAATTGTCTCAAAAATGATCTTATAGAATTTTCTATTTTTTATTACCATATTAAGTAATGGTTCTAACACCAATAATATTTGTATGAGTCTATGCTTAACTCTATGCAAATGAGAATCTTTAAAATATCTTTTATTTTTATTTTTCTCCAATTCTGCAAGAACAGAATGCAAAAATATAGATGCATATTCAGGTTTTTTGGTAATTATTTTGTGAAGTAATATTGTAGCTTGTGCCCTCACAATTGCATCATTATTATAATCACTACGAACAAAGCAAAAAAATGATATATTTTAATATAGCGAATTATTAATATAATAAAGCCTAAAATTTTTTTTATTAATTTAGTACATAACCTTACGTGATTGACAAATGAAGTTTATAGAAGTCTTGCAAATTTTTTTCAATATATAAACATACTTGATTCTCAATCTTTTTATCTCGTCTAATAGCATAACCATGAAGAAGGCATGCTAATAATAATTTGTCAAAATTTATTTTATTATATAATGTATTATTTATATCTAATGTTTCCATGTGAATTAACAATATTCTTTTTAGATTTGTTATATTGTCACTTTCTTGAATCAGTTGAGTTAGAAACTAAAATACAATTTAAGTATAAGGATATAATAAATTAAAAATAATATTTTAATATATTATTTCTTACTGGATTTATAATTATTACAATATTTGGTAAATTCAGAAACTTAGAATTTACTATAATTGCAACAAGATTTTTAACTGCTACCGAGAAAATAGCATCTTTTTTATTTAAAAATGTAATTCTCCAACATAATTGAACAGTTGATGTAAAATTTTCTATATCTTCTGAACTTTGTAGCCCATTTTTTTCGATAATTGTTTTTAGCATTATCGCTACCGTTGGTATTATCTTAATACCTTCCAGTTGAAGCAAATTTGATATAATGTCATACCATTCTATTTTCCACGATTCCATTGAAAATTGTTGAAGATAATTATACATTAATTTTGTCATGAGAAAATAATAATGTGACATAATCTTTCCTTTTTCATTTTCTGTGTAACAACATTCATTGTTAAGTACTTGAAATTTGTGCATATTTGCTATGCAGAATTCATACGTTTCTTTTGAACATAATGCAAGATTTGTGCTTTGGCATAGAAGTAAAACGTGTAAGATAGATAAATATTCAGTACCTTGTACAGAATTTATGTTTACAAGTAATGGTTTTTGTAAATTCTTTGCATACATGCACATTGCTTCTTTTGAAAATAATAAATCTCTATTATTGAAAAACGTTGTAATAATATTTAAAAATTTATCCAAATCTTCATAACATAGTGTCATCGTTGCTTTTCTTAAATTTTTTATTATAACTCTCATAGCAGTGTCACCATACGAAAACAACATTTGTGTGATATTATTACAATTTCCCATAATATTGACCTTTAGTAAATATGACATTAATTCAAGTATCTTAATGTTTGAGTAAAGATCAGAATATGGTCTCATATCAGATCCTATCAATGAATCTAAGCAAGTTTTTATTGCTTGTATAGCAGGACATGATTTGGAATAAAATATTAATTTTGCATCATATAGGAGAAAAATCATGAGTGCGAATGTATCAATATTTATTTCAAATTGATTTTTCAGGAGGTATTTTTCTGAGATATGAGAAATAAAATTTGCAGCATTACATTTTGTTATTACTTTAGGTAACCATTTAATAATGATTTCCCAAGTATTTGAGCCTCTTCTCAAAACTTCCTCCGAAGGAAAAGTGGATAGAACATTTGCAAGTAATTCTAAATCGTTTACTGAAATTGAAGAATAAGAAATCATTTTTATAATATTAATATGAGATGCAATCCGTAAAATGGGTGAATGCATATTCAAATTTAATGATATCAATGTCTGAATAGCATTTAAATCATTGTCTTCCAATTCAATATAATGTTGATTCTCTTCAAAAACGGTATAAAGAATATGTGTCACATAAAACATTGCTACAGGACCCCATTTAATTTGACTAATATGATACAAAAATTTCTTTAAAATAAATTTATTTTTATGTCTGGTTATGCGGGATAGTAATCCTGTAAGTTCTTTTATTATTTCTGATTCATTATTATCAGATTCTATTTCATACAAGAAAGTGTTATTTAACATATTTACAAAAAAACCAAGGAACTGTTCATCACACATAATTACATCGATGTTGCAAATATTTAATAATCCATGCTTCACTATATTATTATTCTCATGCTGCAATATTCTTTTAAAAATACAACCTAACCATATAATATTAAAGCAATTGCCACATACTTCATTACTTTTTATCAACCCAGGTAAATGAGTTAAAGCAGGCAATATCAAATGTTTTTGTTTTTCTTCCAATGCTTCTAACACCAAAAAAAATTTTTCCTTATTACTTTTTACATTATTAGGGCAAGTATTGCAAATAAAAGGAGTCAATGTATTTTTTTTTAGATGCGAATTTTCAAACTTTATCTCGCTCATAAAATCAATCGTTTTCTTCATTAGAAACAATGCCCACTTTCGATACTGTTGAACAGAAGATTCTAATCCCTTTGAGATTATCAACCAAAATCTATCCTTAGAATATAGATCATAATATAGATCATAAAGAGAATCTTTTTCTAAAGAAAAATAATGATCAGCAAGTATATTAATCGTGGCAAGTAAATCTTCAAGATCTTTTAATTCATTTAAGAAAAGATTCCAGATGGGAAAAACTACTTTCTTTTTTTCAAATGTACGATTGATTTTTGGTATAATTGATGCTAATGATCTCCATTGTATATCATCTTTCGTAGTTATTAAACATTTTATATCTTCTATATATAAGGGAATAAATTCTTCATACTCCTCCTGTTTTCCGTTTTTAAAAAGATAACACTGCAGATGCAATGTATCCAAAAAACACTCTAGTACTTTCATATACAGCTCTCTTGCTTCATTGCTATTATTAAGATTAGAATTTCTAAACTTTCTGAGATTTTCTAATTTTATTTTAATAGATTGCATATCACAATACAAAATCATTTGTAACAGCAAAATATCGTAAATAAACAATATCTCTGATATGTTACGCCATTGGTTTTGAGGAAATAAAACATTTTCAATGTTTTGAAAAGAAAAATTTTCTAAATTTTTATATGCACATACATTATTAGAATGAAATCTGAGTTGATATTCGTAGCATAATATTGTATGAAAAGTTTGGAGTTTCTTTATATCCAAAATATCTTTGATGATTTCATTATTATAGGATTGAACTAAACGATGTAAATAAAGAAATGGATCGTCTTTAAACGAAGCATCAATAATTTCCAATATGGATATATCGTTTGTAGAAAATTCCATATACTTTTTATGTAAATCCATATTGAATGTAGAATATTGAGGGCGTAATAATAATTATAGAGAGCTGTAGGAAAGATGAGCGTAGTAATTAACGGAAACGTAGGAACAAATCAGAAGGAAAAAAAATGTAAAATTTGTTTCGATTATAAAATAAGTGCAATGCAAACGTGTTTACATTGACCTTTATTTTTCGATGGATTTATTTACTTAACCAATAAAAGTGCACGTGGATATGTCACATGCAGTTGATGTTGATAGAGAGCTTTTGCACGTCAACGTACGAGATACAGTGTTTTCTTTAATTGAAATAAAAATCTATTAAATGTGTTAAGTTACGACACACGAATGCTGTTGACGAATTTTCAATCACAGTGAATCCGGTTAACCGAATGAGCGAGCGAATGATCTTAAGCGCGTACAATCGAAGAAAGTGAAGGAGAAGCGGTGCTTCTATCCCGGTGCAACGGTTCGAAACGAATGAAGAGAAGTGGCTTCTTGAAAATCATTAGCTGGAGCAAACAAGTGGCCATATCCCGGCGCATAAGTTTGACAGCAATGGCGAAAAGTAAATTTGAATATGTTAAAGAATTCGAACGTGACGATAATTGCTTGCCAAATTGTTGGATTGTGGTTAGAATAGATGGAAGAAATTTTTCGAAATTTACCGACGCGCACCAATTTGCTAAGCCGAATGATGTCGCCGCTTTGGAGTTGATGAATCGTGCTGCTATTACTGTTATGGAAGATTTCAAAGAAATAATATTAGGTTTTGGACAAAGTGATGAATATTCCTTTGTCTTTCGTAAAGACACACAACTTTATAAACGCAGAGGTATGTTGTACGCGATCAATTTATTCGGTTATAAAGCGTTTTTTTTTTTTTTATAAGTAAACAATTTTATGATATTCTTCATAATTCCCATTCGTCTGTAACGCCTATTATTTGATTTTTCAGCATCCAAGCTCATGTCCAATGTCAATTCTTTATTTGCTTCCTCCTACGTGTATCATTGGCCTCGATTTTTCAGAGGTAGAGATCTTTACTATCCGCCATCCTTTGATGCTCGTGTTGTCTTATATCCAACTGATAAAAATTTAAGAGATTATTTGGCCTGGCGTCAGGCAGATGTTCATGTGAATAATTTATATAACACATGTTTCTGGAATCTTGTCCTTAAGGGAAAATTAACCCCAAGCCAGGTATAATTCCAATATTTTAAATTATTATTTAATGAAACATATTATGTTCCACCCTATATTATTTAATTTAATTTATATCTCCTTTTAGGCAGAGGACAAACTTAGAGGTACTTTAGCTTCGCACAAAAATGAATTGCTTTTTCAAGAATTTGGAATAAATTATAACAATGAGCCTGCTATATTTCGAAAAGGCACTACACTTTTACGTAAATTGGTGCCAGATGGTACAGGACGATTAAAACCTGCTGTTGTGCCGCTAGTAGATGATATCATTGGTGACCGTTTTTGGAAAGAAAATCCAGAAGTAATCGGTCTGAAAAGTTTAGCAACTTATCAACCGCCAAATATGGTTAATAATGCTATTAAAAATACAATTTGTACATCAGTGCCTCTTTCTCCTGGTACTCTTAAACACATTAATAATGTTACAGTACCTCCCGTCGTATGTAATACAAATTCAAAGAATGAGGAAACAAATGTTATAAGAAGTAGAGAAATGGATGGTGATCGAATGCAATGTGAAAGTGACCAAATTATTAGAAAATAAGTTGTGTTTTCAATTTTTCTATGACAAAATAACTAAACTAAAAATAATATTATTTAAATCATGTGCTATCCATTCTTCGATCGTGCAAAAGTGAATTTTGTTATAAAAATGAACAACATATTGCATGCATTGATAATGGGTATGGATGCGAACATATCTTTTGCTCTTTACATCAAACATTGTTGACAATGTTACATTGTTACAAGCATTGTGGATATAGCTGAAAACAGAATCATGAAACTTTTGCAAACTTTCTTCAGTGGATAAAATTAGCTCATAGATTACAAAAAATGAACTGTTTACAGTTACACATTTTTAAATTTATTTCTTGGTAACATGTTATTAATCGACTTCAATATGTACAGGTACATACAGACATAAACATTTGTATTATATCATGTAGAATGTAGGTACCTTTATTTTTTATTAATATTATTATAATTATTACATACTACATAATGATATAAAGCATAACATGGAATAATACTATATGCCACAATGAGTTACACTGCATATTGCAATAAAATACACTATGTACACAATGTCATCCACATCATTTCCATTTATATGAAAATTTTGGTGATTTTGGAAGAAAATACATGAAACAATTTAGACAATACATCTTAAACAATGCATCAGTATTACTTTTTTTTCTTGGCAGTTTGTTGTACATTATTCTTTATTTTCTACACAGCAATGGGTAACTTTTTCTCTTCTTATATATGTTCATACATATTAAATATTTAAATACAACAGGAGCAGGATAGAAAGAAATTCATTGTTGTATAACATTAATATATAAGTGATTTCTGGTAAATTATGTAATTGATTTAAACAAAACAAGATTACAATTAAAATATTGGAATGTAATTGTCAATTTTAGCACGGTGCTTTTGTGCAACGCATTCAGCTATCCAGACAATGTTACGACATTCTTGTTCTTTAAGTTTTAAATAACTGTAGAATACTCCAAAATGGAATTGTTGAAGAAATGCATGAACATTTAAACGAACCTATAATATACAACATTAATATATATAAAAAAGATTCATAGAATTAAACAATAAAATATATTAAATTTATTTCAAGTCGATACTAAAACTTACTTCATGTTCAAAGAATTTATCTTCCAGAGTTTTGTCACCAGGATTATTACCTGCTCCTTCAAATAAAGCACTATATTCCTGTATGATTTATATAAATTCAATATCATGTTACAAAAATTTAAAATATTGAATAATATTGAATAAATGCAATCATATTCATGATAATACAATGCCAATTTGCAATGGCAAAAAATTATTTTCTCTTACAGCATAATACTCAGCTACAGCTTTAACTTGTTCATAGTCATCAGCTCTTGCTAATGCAGCCAATCCATCTGGATTCAAACGTCCGCAACGTGGATATAATTTTGCACGATCATCTTTACCCAATTCAGTTCCAAATGAATTAATGGTTATAATAATTGCTCTTCTATCAGCTTCAAACTATAATTATAATTTATACTCTATATTATAGACATTATTTTATATATTATGGAATTGTAATTATATTATAGTTATATAGATTTCTTACAGCAAGTATCTCACACATAGTATCGGCAGTTGTACCACCAATATCTTTGCAGAATTTATAGAAAGCTTCTAGGTAAGCTTTATAAAGTGTATTACGAATAATTTCAATATTCATTTCATCTAAATCTTGTTCAGATATACAATCCACAAAGAAAGGCGCTGTAAATGATAAAATCGATATATAAAGTTAATAGGTCCTATTATAAAAATTTCAATAGAAAATTAAAAAAAAGAATAAAAGAAAAAACAAAGAATGCTATTACCTAATGGTGTGTCTACTAAAACAGCATTGTATAATTCAGCTGGTGTAGCAGCTACATGAATAGCTTCCATTTGTTCAAAACTACCAAGAGGATGGCACTTTGGAATTAATTCAGAAATAGGTCTTTGATGTAAAGTACCAGTAATTAATAATATAATATTGTCAATCATATAACTATATGTGATAAAATCAAGAAACTGTGCCAATGGTTCGACAGAATGATTGCGCATGTGTTGAAATTCCACAACTAATTTTTCCCTCAACTTGTCATCTATGACACTCACAGAAAGCGGCGATGGTTCATTTGCTAAAAAGCTTCCATAATCTGTACCAGCCAGATGTAGCTTTAAATCTGTAAATATTCATTGAAAAAGATAATATGTATATATACATATATATGATTGATATATACAAAATTTAATATCTATTAAGTACAAGAAAATTTAGTTGACTCTTCTAGAAAAGCAACTATCCAATTGTGTAGCTGACTCTTCCTTATGATTTATTAAGAAATATAATTGCTTTACCTTCGAGTGTCTCGCATTGAACTAAATTGAGATAATCGCTTTGTTGAAGTATTCCACATTTGAAACCACGGCAAAGCCCTTCTAAATATCCACCATCTATATTAAACATACAACCCTTCATTTTGATATTTTTTTTTTTTAAGAAAAATATGTATGTCACTTTAAGTCTACGAATTGTCAAGATTAAAACTTGAACGCCCAGACTCGCCCTTCTTGGTTGGTGATCATATGACTGGATATCAGGGGGGCCAAACTTATATACGAAAGTAAAAGTTTCGTTTATTTTCATTGCCGATAGATGCGCTAATGATAGTATTCTATTCTGCCATCTGGCGGCAAAACCTTACACGAGGTTCAGAGGATTCATTAAAATTTGAAATCATATATTAAACATTAATCTAAATTGCAAAGATAATATTCTTGTATATAACATCAAGTTAATTACTTTCACTTTCTACTCAATACGAGAAATATATATATATATATATATATATATATATATATATTTATTTATTTATTTATTTATTTTCATACTATATTATATTTTTTATACTATATTATTATTTATAAAAGGTAACAGTGTCAAAGGATATATTACATATTAGTTAATAATAATACTATATAAAAAATATATATCTATTATTCTGATTAAATAAATGTCACTAAATTAAAATGATATTCATATTAAAATATGAAACAATATATTAGTCATTTATATGCACATAGTATGGAGCCAGTAATTTTATTAAATACGTAAGTATATAAAACACTTACATAGTTTTACATTCTGGTGAAAAAAGTAAGATATATGCATAAATAATTTATCTTGATGGATCAACTAATTCTTAATCTAAAGAAGAGTAAACACCTGCCTATAGAACAGTAAATATTAAGCTTTGAATGACATATTTATATTAATCCCAATTTTTTATACGTAATTCAGGTTCAAGAATAGACCAATTTGGCGAATGTTTTTCACTTGATAACCAATTGAAGTCATCTATACAATTCCAATTATTTATTTTTGGATCGAGACCAGCTAAATTAAAATGATTCATTTGATCTTCATAAGACCAATTGTAAGGTGCTACTCTTATATTTGTACAATCTTCTATAATTGCTCTGCTAGTAACATGGAGGTATATAGTGCAATCTGTAGATGAATGTAATCGAAATTGTTGACATGCAAAAGCAAATACACATTCAACACAGTCGTGAGCAAATACGGACGATGTCACTGGTCCGACTAAGATAGTACATTGTTTCAAATTTATCATATGTAGTATACTAGGTGTGCCATATATTCTTACTGTACATCGAGTTAGATCGGAAAGAAGAATATCATTCTTATTTACGTTTTCAGCATCCAGAACCAACTGTTCATCAGACTTTCCTACCAATATACACGCATTTTCCCCATATTTATTAAATGTTTTATTATTTTGTTTTACCGAACCATTCACAATACCTTCTGATATCTTGAGATCTTTTAATCCATCCGTTACGTCATACGTTTTTTCTGGGGGTTTTTTTACAACTCTTCTATTTTTAAATCCAAACTTTTTCTTAGGTAAAAGTTGCATTTCTAATTCTGACGCTTCATTTTCAAGTAATTGTAAGTTTTCCTGTGCTCTTCTAATATCATATACTTTTAGATACATTTTTGACTGAGATAAATAATTTTTAAGCATCAGAATTTCTTTACTTATTTTGTCAAAAGCAACCGAAAGAACAGATGACGGTGCTCTAGATGCCTCATCTAACATATCTTTAATTTTTTTACACGATGAGTAAAATGTATCCTTAAAATAACTACTTTGTTCAGATTCCACAGCAAGGGATTGTCGTTCTTCTTTCCGTCTTTCAATGATGTTCTTTCGTTCACGATCTCTTTTATTGATACGTTCTGGCAAGCTGCCTTCGAGGAAATTAGTATTCTCCATCTTATTATTATCTGAATGCTATTTGTTGGTATTGTTTATAGTATCTTCAAATAGCACAGAGACAGATTTCATAAATTTCTCTTCGCTTGATTTCTTTATTTTCCTCAATTGTTTCAGTACCTTATTTTTATCTTCTGTGGTAGATTTTTTAGGTGAAATCTCATAAGCAAGGATCTATAAATGTATAATATAATAAATATATTATAGGAATATTCTTAAATCAATAATTATTTACTTTTTAAACAAAAATATTTAATCGTACTCATTGCAAGATATATTAATGTACATTACCTCTTCTAATTCACGTTGAGTTATTGATAGGGTTTGTATTAGATAATATCCTAAACCTCCACCACCTATTAACAGTAACATAGATTTGAAGAACGCCATGAATACTAAATCTTAATTTTGTTCCCATTTCATCGTGTCAGCTGTCCTGATTGAATTATCATTTGATACTTTTTCATATATATAATAATAACCATTTAACAAAGATGGCAAGTTTTGGCGCATATAAAACCTGAAATCTAAAAGATAAAAAAAAAGAAAAGAAAATGTGCAAGCATATCGCATATCTATTGTTCTAATTAAAAAAATATACGATAAATGTTTCAAGAAACGTATACTTATATTATCGTGCCATTTAATAATGTTAAAGTCAAAATATTCACCAGGGAAAATACATTAAACTTTTAAAGTGGCTTGAGAAAACTATAGGAGGAAAAAATTTATCAATATACATTGACTATATCGATTTCGTGAAGTTATTTAACGTTCGTCGTCATAAAAAAAAAAAAAAAAAAAAAAAAAAAAAAGAAAAAAAAAGAAGCAAGAAATATCAGATATAAATTCATGACATGTCATATATGAAAGGAAAATATCGTTAAAGGCAATAACCTGAACTTAACATCGGATTCAGAAAACAAGAATAAGTCACTTACTTACCTTGCGATCTACTCATACAACTCCAAAATATTAATGAACTACCAAAGAGGATACTCTCAAAGAAAAAAATTGATTTGGCAACTTTAATTTTATCAAAGCTACGTCGTTTTGGTGTTCTGTAAAGCATACTAAAAAGGAATGCGATTTCCTAAAGAGGAAATCATCAATACCATGGTGAATAAGAGACAAAATCTTGAGTCGTCTCAATACGAACCTATAGGAAGGGATATAGAATAATAATAATAGCTATTCACTAACCGGCTCACCCACGTCTCGATTCTAGATACACTTTCGAGATATTGAAAACTCGCTATCCTATCGATATATATGTTTCTACGTTCGATACTTGATTCACGCGGTGAATTTAATTAATACGTTACATTACTTTATTTCTATCCATTTTCACATTACCGAGGATAAGTTAAAAATCCATTTAAATAGATTAAAATGTTAATATCTAATCTGTGGATATCATAAATTATACTTTCCATACGTATATGTATTGTTATATCGTACATTGTTTCTTAACGATACATCAAATATAGCACTGTTAATTTCGGTAAGTTCTATAATCGTCTTTTATCATCTACGCATTATATTTTTATCTTTTATTTACTTACGTCGATACAATGAATAATGCATTTTAACGACTACGTTTAATATTTTTTTGCGAGAAACATATTTGTAGAAAAAGGAATATTCGTTTTCGCATAAAATTCCTATCAATTAACTTGATCCTTATAGTTCAAATTTCTACTAATTTTATTTAAAAGTATATATACGAATAATATTTTACGATATCAATTATAATCGACTTTTTGCTTTTTTCTTTTTTTTTTTTTTTTTTTTTTTTTTTGAATAGCACTCGACGACATTATTATCTATTTATTAATCTTTGTTTATTAATCGAACAAATTAGCAGAAAATAGAATTATTCTTGGCAAAAAAATATTTATTACGATATTAGATGTTATTAGATTATATTTTGACTATGATTTTATATCAAACACAAAATTACAATATGTTAATAATGTTTCCTTTCTTTCATGGTATAATTTGAGTTACAATTTTTAATTAAACTATTGTCTTGAAAATATTTAATTTATGTTCATTTGATTTAACATTTGGGTCGAGTGATATTCAAACGTTACTGACTTATATCTCATATTACGCGAAACTTCCAAAATTTTATAGTTTATTTGTTATAATGTACAGTGCAAATAATGTTGCTCTGGCCCTGTTAGGCCATGTCATTACAGACAGCTGTATTAATCTTTGTATTTACAGGTAAATGTGTACACATACACATACACACATACACACACACGCGCACATACATATATATATATATATATATATATATGTATGTATAATACATTTAAAATTTACCTGCATTTAAAATATAATCTATTTTTATATATATATTTCATATGTTATGGAATATATGAAATAAGTTATGCCTCATAACACATGAAATAAGTTACATTATGAAGGCTAATTATTATTCTAACATAATGTACATTAAAACAGAATAGTTAAATTATTGTTATAAGAAAGCAGGAACGCCCAACAAATTGTGAATTTAGAATTTTATATAATTTATAGTTAGAAAAATAACTTCATACTCTTAAAGCAATTCTATCTTACATTCGTGTAATATAAAACACTCTACAATATGCATCTATTATCTCTAACAAAATTACAAATCAAAAGAAGTACATAGTAACTGTAGAATTTGTTTTGATTAATTCACTACATTTTATTTTTAAAGTAAGAGGCCTTTTCAACATATAAAAATCTCATATATTAGAAGGATTCAAAATCTACAAAAATTATATATGTATCTTTCTTCTTTTTCTTTTCTTTTTCTGTTTTTCTTCTTTTTTTTTTTTTTTTTTTTTTTTTTTTGGATATTCATTAATAAATCATGTAATAGTTTTAGAACAATGCATACATCTTGTATATGGGACATGGTAATAAGAGTACTAACAGCTTTTGATTGGTTCCAATGGATGTGTTTTTCATATACATTATTGTAATAATGCATACATAATAATCTATAATAATGGCTATTAGTACTCTTTTAGAGTTAAGTACACGTGAAATAATTATGATAATGATATTTTTATAAATGAAAACAAAATTTTCTCTCAATAAGAGTCATTGTTGCACATCAATGTTTTGTTTTTTTTTCTTTTTTTTTTTTTTTTTTTTTTCTTTATATAATAAAACAGTATACATTTATTACTTTATTTACATATCAGATAACAAACTAAAATGTAACTCTTGCTTAAAAATTGACAAAAAAGAGAATAACATAATCGAAAAATACTAAATATCATTCGTTTCCTTATCGTTGATTTATTTCATCACATAATAATATTAAACATCATAGTATACTTTTTTTATTTTGTTGTAGAAAAAAAAAACTATATTGAGAAAGTTAAACGATTGACAGTATATTTAAACATTAATAACTATTAATTGCCTTGAAAACATATTGCATTAAATATAGTTATGTATAAAACTTCTTCTGTTACAAAATAAAAAGCTGAAAAATTATAGATAGTAATAGATTAATGATTCGTACTTTGGAAGTATATAACTGAGTGAAATTTATATATTAAACAGAGATGTCTGTAGAGATAATAATATTTTCAATTATCAAATAATAATGGCATTAATTTGTCTCAGTATTTTATCTATTAAGGATATTAAATCGTAAAGCAAACATGTAGTATATCTTCTATATACAAGTTACTTCTCTCTACAATCTTCATTATTGCTTTTTATAATATCGTGAGGAAAAGTACAAAAGACAGACCATGTACAGATGGTTTGCTATTGATATAATAATCTATTTAAAGTTATACATATTAGGCTGCATATGAAGAAGCCATTGTAAAACATCACGTGAATGCTTAAGTTAAATCGAAAGGTTACTTATAAATGAGTGGAACTTTTGTACAATTTTATAGACATTATACTTCATCATAATGTAAACTGTATGAAACGTATTATATATGCTATTATAAATTATGATAAAGTGCTGGAAATATTTAGTTAGTTTATAAAGTGCTAAGGCACCAGAGGTAAATGCAAATGATAATCGTGATTAATATATTTTTCTAATAGTACTATATGGGAGCATCAACTACAGATATTTCTTTTGTTATTATTTTTTTTCTTTCTTTCTTTCTTCTTTTTTTTTTTTTTTTCTTTTTATATTTATATATATAATATTTACTATGAAAGTAAGCACTTTTATACATACACTTCAGGATGATTAGATCTTTTCACTTTCTCTGTGCAAAATTAAATTTCTTTGTCTTTTTTTTCTTGCATTTTGTTTAAGTAGCATGTATATTATAGTAAAGTATGTTAGCAATCTTTTTTTGCATGCAAAGCAAAGTTAACATGCAAAGGGACATTATGAGCAGCATTTACAGATAGATATTTGAAGTTTGGATACTCATTGAAATATCTTCTGCTTTATGCTTATATCACTTTTTAACAGATATCAAATTCATTGATATTAATACCTTATTATAGAAAAATAAAGATTTTAACAATTCGTCCCATAACTGCCATTAAAAATTCTTACTGATTAGATACATTTAATGTGGATTAAAAGTTGGGATTTTTTTTCGCTTTTTTTTTTTTCAATACAGCAATTTTTTTTCTTTTTTTTTTCTTTTTTTTTCTTTTTTTTTTTTTTTTTTTTTTTTAAATATTAAAACCAAATGGTATGTTTATAAAAATGATTTTTATAGGATATGAGGTCATGCATAAAATGTTTATCGTGCCTTGGATATATTTAATGCATTAAATTGAAATTTGAATCGAGTTTTTATTTTGAAAATGTGGCAGTTAAAAGACAAACATACAAACATAATTATACATTGTTTACTTATACACTCGATTTTGTGTATTAAAATTATAGAGATAAACTTGTAAAATTTTTCATCTTTGCACTCCAAGTTCCTTCTATTAAACAAAATTATAATTATAAAACCTGTATTTATTTCTTTTTTTTATTGCATGGCAATATACAAAGTTCGAAATTCTTTTCTCTTATTTTCTGTGTTCACTATATTTAATCATCTAGTAACCTTTCAAGATTAACAGCATATCACATGAAGCATTCTCGTTCGATATAAGACGTCAAGTTCGGTTTGTATGCTAGAAACATAGATCTTGTCTTTTCCACTGATGAAATATAAAACGAGTTAGAGATTCACTACACGTACGACTGTTATTTACAATGTGTTTTATTAGCATGATTAAACAGATTTCACATAATCCTTGTCAAAACAGTGTGACCAAATGGTTGCCCTCTTCTTAATTTCTTTATTCATGCATATAAACCTTCACCCTTACACTAATTCTAAGACGGAATTTCTTTAGTTTCTATACTGCCATAACATATTATATTTATTTTTTATTATGCTCCTCTCTTTTTATTTTCAAGTATTACCTCGTATGAATAAATCACACAGCTCAATGTGAGATATAGTGAGACGGATTATATATTATATAAAATCCGTAAATCAACCAAAAAGAAACGTACACATAAGTTCCCAAATTTTTACATATCTGATTAGCATTTTATTGGTTAGCAGTTTATTGCTAACGTCCATATCCCCCATTTACCTCCACATTTAATTGATGGTCTATAAATTGATGATAGTGAGGCACAGAGGGATAATTGCGATGGGCAGGAAAAAGTCAGCATGACATTCAGTAAAACAGTCTTTTGAACACCATGAAGTCATGGGAATTTTGATGTGCTGTAATTCGCTACGATACCATTTCGTGCCAGCCACTGCTATTTGAGGATGCACTTTCTACCGATGCTACAATATAACGACAATAACTCGTATGTGATGAAATAATGTAAGATCTTAAAGTAAAGGAAAATATCAAGTTGAAGTATATACACATTAATTGTGTCTATAGAATAAATCTGTATAAAGCTTACCAGTCTTATCATTATCAGCTTTTTCGGGAGAGGAAGACCTTGGTCCCCATATCCTAACTGTACAATCATCAGATACAGAAGCCATCATTTGATGATAAACAGGATTCCACGAAACACAATTAACCGTTCGACTGTGCCCTGTTAAAGTCGCTATGGGGAGCTCTCGCTTGATATGCCATACGTACACTTTATTGTCTATAATAATAAAAAAAAATAAAAAAATAAAAAAATAAAAAAAAAAAAAAAAAAAAAAAAAAAATAAAAAAAAAAAATAAAAAAAAATAGAATAATAATAATAATATTGCGAAATGTTTTGTGCAAAGATACATTCATTTGTACATTCAGTTGGAAAAACAATAGGATCAATTTACTCAACATACCTTCACTACCAGACGCGATAAAATCTTGATTGATACCTCCAAAACAGCTATGAATTGTAAAATGTCCTTGGGTAACACCTTGAAAACGCCTTACTAAACAACGATCTTGTAAATCCCATAAATGTACACCCTGATTAGCCACATTAAGTAAAGCAAGTCTATCCGCTTTGTTTACACTAAAGGACATGACAGGATGATCCTCTTGTAATCTATACACAATTAAATAAAAAAAAATATCAATTATATTAAATTGTAAACATAACGAGAAAATTAATGAAAAAAACAGATTCATTCGACGTACATTGTAAAATCACATAATTCGTCAAAATTATATCCTCGAATTCGATGATGAGAATCAGCTGCTAAAACAGTTTTTCCATCGCTTCTACACCATAAGCACTTAACTCTAACGCCTTCCCATGAATCTGAGATATTACCATCCGTATCCTGTATTGATATAATAAAGATCTTATAGAAACAGTGTAATGACAAAAGACAATAGTAAACAACTAAATTCAGTGGTTTACATTATTTTTCTTTTTGTATATCTTTATTAAATTGTAACTTACACATTGATAGAACTGACCACGAAGTCCTCCAGTAACAAATTTATTTGAATCTCGATGCCAGGCACAGGCTGTCAGAGAATCATCGGTACTTTGCGTTAATTTAACACGTAATTCACAGTCAGGCGTATCCACGCACCAAAGCCATAATTCAGGACAATCTTCAGGACCACAAGCAATAAGATGGCTACTGTCTGGACTCCAAGCTATAAGCGCAACGCCATATGTATGTCCTTCCAATGTTTTTCTGTGCGTTACTCTTAAGGTTTCCTATAGATGGATCACGAAGTATAACATTATAATAAGCTTTTTCAAGTATTAGAACTTATTTATTAATTGTATTACTCTTACCGGATCGACATCCCAAATAATCACAGTCATATCTTTAGAACCTGTGGCTAATTTAAGACCATCAGGAGAGAATTTGCAATACCAAACTTCGTCGCAATGATCATTCAGCAATTGTACAGTATGGCACGGAAATTGTTCTTTGCTACAACTGTGGTCCACAAGCAGCGACACATTTTCCAAACTTGTCTAATTAATGGCGATAATAAACATAAAACAGAAAATGAGTATATATAAGTATACATAAGAAAGAAAATGCAAAGTAAGAAGTTATAACGAAATAAATACATTCCAGTAAATTTTATTATTTTAAAATACCTGCATATGCGTTACATGGTATGTGCACTGCTGATTTTGCATTTCCACTGCTTGACAAAGCAATGAATGAAGCCGACGTGGTGGCAGCATAATGGAAGGTGGAAGATACCTTTGCAATCTATCCATAAGTGCTGCTCTGGAAGCTGAACCTTTACCATCCCAGCCTGCACGTGTCTGTCAACAAGTGTCTATTTGCTAATGATCAAATTTTCAGTTGCATGTTAGTTTTGTGAATTTTCTACATATGTATTCAAACTCGAATTCTCAAAGAATTTGCTATTTAGATTATGCTCACTATTATGGAGAATGTAAAAACAACAATGTGTTAAAATAACAATTTTAATTCGTATAATGGACATGATTTAATGATTTAAGTGGAGTACCTGTAATTCATCACGCCCGCTACACATCATAAATGCTGACAATTGATGAACACGGCCCGTATTGTGGCCCAGGGGTGTCAATTCATTGCGTAAAACCTGTAAAGCTTCTAGTACTAAGCCTTCCTCCAAATATTCCAGATACTTTTGCTCTAAGAGTAGGAATTTCATTTCCTATAAACATGAATCAAGATGTAATATAATATTGAATAAGAAATTAGATGATTATACAAAAAAAATTTTAATAATAAGATCTTTACCACCAAGCTCTGACTTGCACCATTTAAAAAGGACTTTAATTCATTAAGGTCATGGTCTGCTTTGTTCCAATCTCCATCCATAACATGCTGTCTGAACTTTGCAGCTGCTGGATGGTCCAACCGACAGCCTGATTCTTGCATAAGTAGATCTGCTGTGCGGCTGAAGAAAACAAAACAAAAAATTTTTGTATGTTTGTTTATTATTACTAACAAATTGTAAGTTATATTAGAAATAAAATTATAAAGAATTCACGGAAATGTATTAACATGAAAGATATATTACAGTTAAAAGTTCAAACAAAGGACAAGAAAT
The DNA here is from genome assembly GCF_912470025.1 of Vespa velutina. Classification (NCBI taxonomy): domain Eukaryota; kingdom Metazoa; phylum Arthropoda; class Insecta; order Hymenoptera; family Vespidae; genus Vespa; species Vespa velutina. Next base: position 977,559 of record NC_062200.1, on the reverse strand, counting down.
TTGAACAGGAATTTTAAAGAAAAACTTATATTTTGCTAGAAATTTATTTTATATAGATAGTACCAACAGATTCATTCGGAGCAACATCATTACGAAGTAAATATAACTAGCAGATACTAGTGACTATATTTCATGATTCTAAAAATAACTTTCTCTTGCCAAGTAGCATGTATGGTAGAATAGTTCTCTTGATAAATGCTCACAAAGGAAACAAAAGAAACGTCAAAATAAATTCAAATCTATGCAATAATATTGAAAATAATAAATTATTTCTTAGAGGATTGAACAATCAAGATTGAAGTGAATGTTCAGAGAATGTTTTTCCATATGAAAATACAATGAATTATTAGAAAGAAACAATACGTACTCTAGCCCAACAGTTTTCAAATGTTGCCCGATGAGTCTCACAATGTCCTGATTAGTTTTGTCCATTATTTTTGGAGGTCCTAAACTTGGATTAGTTTCCCCATTCACACCATTGATGTCATTATCGGATTCCGGTATCACATTGCCATTAGCGTGTGGTCCCCCAGTGTCAGCCGTAGCTCCGTTCTGTTGCAGCCCAGAAGAAACTCCACCGTTTGAGGCCTGCTGCTGCATTACGCTGTTATGCACACGGAAATGTTACCGTGGTTGCAATACTTGTCCGGAATACTAACGCATATGCGTACTAAGCGTAACATTTTTATCTTGACATGTAATATCTTCTCTCTCTATCTTTTTGTTTTCTATTTTTGATATATTTATTTACTTTTTTTTTTTTTTTTTTTTTTGTTTTTTGTGCGATTAAATTTGAAAACCGTATAAGTTTGCATTAAAGAGAGAGAGAATCAATAAGAATTCGACGGAAGAATTTGGATAAATAAGAAAACCGCTCGGGGATACAGCGCATACGAAAGGAATCCGACGTCGATACGTCTTGAGATTCTGGAAGGAAGAAGATACACGTGAGAGGGTCGTTGAGTGAACGTACGAAGAGGGGTATGTCCTCTCCGTGTTTCCGACTACGCGTCCGCGAACTGTGTCTGGCAAATAAAGAACCTGCGTTGCGTTACCGATAGTTCTCCATCTCTGGATTGGAGTGGTGCTCGTCCGCTGGTCTTAGAGTAGCCGGGAGAGAACTACGGGACCTTTTGCGCGGTGGCGGAGCGAGTCCACCGTCGTCCGACTCGCCGCTCGAGGCCAGGCTTATGCGCGTACCGCCCCGTTTTTCACACGATTATTGTCCCTCTCGAGTTCGTTGGTGGGGCTGTGGCTGGGGCTGAAGCACGCACGCAGCCACGATTACGTTGCACGGGAAAGTTCTTCTCGCCTCTCTCCTTTTTTTTATTTCCTCCTTACGTTTAGAAAATCCACACGCGCGCTTACTTCTTTCTTTACCTACGAACAACGTTCCCCGTACAAAGCAAATAAATCCACGAAAAAACAGGATTCTTGTATGCCTGCCAATACGGATGATACGAACAATGACTGCTACACAGCTGATACTTGTTTAGATCGTCGTTTACGTCACACTATGGCCTTCTTCGCAGATAGCCTAACGTACTCTCCTGCCCCCTATCGTTCGTTCATATAAATTCTTCTTCTCTGAAATTGATGCTGAATTTGGCCGTATCTCTCATAGGATGTCGCCACTGATCTCGCATCTTGGCTAAAGTTAAAAAACCGATCTAAGGGAGGTTAGTTCTCTGTGACGAGTAAAGCGCGCAATTCATTTCATATCCGTCGAACGATAACGAATTATAACGAATTATAATACCAGAATATAAAACCGGAGACGCGTTTTTGGTATTACGTTATGCGTTTCTTATTATATTACGTTTTCGCATTCTTTAGTTTCGATAAAGAACAAATCTTATTTAGCTACGCTAGAATTTTTCACAAACAGGTTATAAACGTTTGAAATCAATGTTACGTAGAATTTTGAATACACAATGTTCATTACAATTAAGGGACGAAAAAAGACACGTTAGGAGATTCGCGAAAGAAAAATACGCGGTTTGATTCGAAAGATGAATCGGCTGAGATCGGGCAGTCGAGCGGTGCTTGTTCGGTGTTCCTCGGAGAACCGAGTCGAGCAGGACGTACGCCGGCAACCGGCAGTCGTTCGCCGGCCTCCGTGGCGTACACATCATTGTTGTTTATTACTTTTAATTCGCGTATCGTTCTTTTCCTCTCGTTATTACTTTGATTCTCTCACCTATATCTCTCTTCCTCTTTCTCGCGTTAATACGTCTCTTTATCGTCTTGTCCTTTTATTACAATTTATTTTTCTACGTGTATACGCGCATTGCGCCTAATAACCACGCGCAATTTTTTTTTCGCGAAGAAAAAAGGCAAAGGCAGCCGATCCGCCCACGCCGTAGGTATTTCTTTTCACAGACAGAGAGAAAGAAAGAAAGAGAGAGAGAGAGAAAAAGAGAGAGAGACAGAGACAGACAGACAGAGACGCAGATAGACAGAAAGAGAGAAAGAGAGACAGACAGAAAAAAAGGAAAAAAAAAGAACAAGTTTTATTGGATAACATACGTTCCATTAATGCGAACGTCGCCGCGTAGCGCATTTTTCGTTCGCTCGGTACACCACGTACGTGTGAGCGCGCGCGCGCGCGCGCGCCCACGACACTCCAGTGGCATGATCGAAGAAACTTCGATTGTCAACGATTGTTAGTTAAAGTCGTACCTACGGAAGTAAACAGTTTTTGGTGCATTGTGATATGTGTTCGATCTGATAGAATCGAAAGATCCTTCTTTCTTCGCGAGTGTTTATCTACTGACAACGACGACCACCTGTCGCGCGAGCAACGCACGCGCCTCTTAGTGTCACATTTGGATTAATCGGATTACGCGGGAACGTGCAAGGGGACATGTTTTTCTCCACGAGATAGATCTTCGCAATATAACAAGGTACCAAATAGATCAATAAAATTACAACATTATTTATGAATTTATTGAAATGAATGACAGGTTCCCTTTGATTAAATCGAAGATATAAGGATCAAATTTATTTTCATCATTCCTATAAATATTTGGAATATATTCTTACTTGTTGTTTTTCATAATTCTTTTCTCTCTCTCTCTCTCTCTCCTTACGATAATATCGTTAATACTTCCGTATCATTCGTGTCGTATTTTTATTAGTCAACGATGGTCAATGATCCTTATCTTTCAATGAACGAGCGGAGCAAAAATTAAAATTAAGGAATGCTTGGAATTTTAATGAATACGTTAGAGTGAGGTTAGAGGACTACGTGGTATTTTAAAATCAAATATTTCAAATGCATTGATATTTTATAATATTTAATTATAGTTTCGGATAAGCTTTGACAGAACTTTTTAAAGGTATATGCATTAAGGATATAAATAAAACATTAGGATCTCGAATTTTCGATAGGTTATCGATATTTATAATTTCGATAACCTATCTCAAAATAGCTTATAAATCTTGAATAAGGAATGTGAGTTTCTATAGTAGTATACGAGTATAGCGTGGTTTGTAAATAACGAAATAACCGCGTTACCATGAATGGGTCTTTGCCTTTCGAAAGGCGCGCCGAGTATTAAAGAATTTCTTTCTTTCTTTCTTTCTTTCTTTCTTTCTTTCTTTCCTTCCTTCCTTCTTTCGAGTGTACGCACGCGTACGCGTAGGAGCAGACGGAGAGGGTTCTACATCGTGCAGCAGAATCGAATGAGCCGTGTCAGTAGAAAACGGCTAGGAGAGTGGAAAGGAAGGAGGTGGGCGCATACCAGTGCATACCAAAGAGAATGCGCATGCGCAAACCTTTCTCTCCCCCTTGCGATCTCCCGCGCGATTTGCCCGCGTCTTTTCCAGCGCGCATTTGCTCTTCTCTTTGAATCATTGACTCTCTCTACTTACTTTTCATTCTATTCATAAGATCTCATCTTGTTCTTCTTATTTTTTTCTTTTTCTTCTTCTTTTTTTTTTTTTTTTTTCATTTTGTTTCCCTTAAGGCTTGTTACAACATCTAGAAATTTTTTTATTCCAAAAAAGAAATGGCTATTGTGTACGAGATAGATAGATAGATAGGTATATTTAGGAGTTGAAATTACGCGCGTTCTTTTATTCTTTTTTCTTCTTCTTCTTTTACTTCTTTACCTGTCCCCCCCTTCCCCCACGTTCCTCTTATTTCACGCAGTTGCATCCCTCGTGCATGTTCACGCTCGCTTTCTTGTATTTCGCATACTCGCTTCTAAGCTTTCACGAAGGCTCTCGTGTTTGCTCCGTGTAAATATGATCGGTTCTTGTTCAAAATGTTCTTCGTCTTCGGAGACCTTTACGCGTTGTACCGGTACAAATAATCCACTCTTGGAAACACCGTAGAAAAATATCTTGGACGCGTTTAACGTGGAATTTGGCGGCAAATTTTAAATCCAAAATGAAAATATTAAAATCGTTGAGAAGTCTGTCATTTTTTTGAGTTTCTTTTTTTTTTTTTTTTTTTTCTTCTTTTTTTGTAGTTTTCAAGCTGTTGCCTCGGATTGTCTAGTCAGGGAAAAAAAAAACTCGTCGGGAGGGTCGAAATATATTTGGAGAGGATGCGAGAAGATGATTATAATTCTTGGCTCGAAGTTGCCCTGAACGAAAGGAATTTCGAGGGCCGCCTCAAAGAAAAAGAAAAGAAAAAAAAAAAAAAAAGAAGAAGAAAAGAGAAAAGAAAGAAAAAGACAAAAGGATGATCTTCTTCTTCGATTATTGTAACTCATAAGATTTTTATGTATGCATTCATGGCGTATATCCTTGAATGAGTATCACACGTTCGATCTCGTTTCTAAACGTTTTATTAATAAATTTTACGTTACGAGCACGTGCCGCGTAGAAATTTAATGATGAAACTTCAATCGGTTACACATACATATATCATCATTGACATTTTCTCGTACAACGTTGACGTTCTTCTTCACGAACGTAAAGAGTCGACGTAAGATATATACTGTAGAAAGCAATTTATGGAAAAGGGTTTGCGGTCTTCCGACCTTCATATTTACGTTGCAGCGCAGCTGGACTTTAACCGCACGAAAGCGGTTCTTCTCGAGTTAGCCCTGAAATCGCGCTTCCCGATTCGTACGTTGCGCGAATCTATCTATGCGATTTGTATTCTTGGATTTTTTAACATTTTTGATTGATTTTTTTTTTCTTTTTTTTTCTTTCTCCTGTCGAGAGAACTTCAACGTCCATTCGACTCAAGTATAGAAGTCGATTGGAAGTTATTTTAGAGAAATACTCTCGTTGTACGTTTCCTGTTCTAAACAGGAAAAGGTATAGAGAGAGGGAGAGGTAGAGGGAGTCTAAGAGAGAGAGAAAAAAAAGGAAGTAAGAGAAGCTTCGGCACTACAATCGATGGAGAACGGTTGATTCCGTTTTCTTTCGTTTTACCTCTCTCGCGAAGAAGAGAGAAGTAAAGAAACTCGCTGGCAAAGTCCCGAGATCGTGGCCCGTGAACGGGTGTGAACGCTCGTACGTGCCAGAAACGAATAATGAAGCCGTGCTACGATCCACGATAAAACCCGATGCCCGACGTTGGAACGCCACTCACGTATAAATCTTTTACCTTGTACCCGATTTGCGAGCGCCGCACCGCGCCAGTTCAACATCGCCGTCTCTACGAGACAAGTTGCCCCGAGACAACGATCCATTTTACAACCCTTTTCTCTAACCCTCCGGATAACCCATAGAAATAAAGATTCTTCCTTTGTTGTAGTTCCGAAAGAAACAATTCTTTTCTTTTCTTTTCTTTACGAGCCGATCCCTCACTGTCATCCGACGTTTCTCGTCGATTAAACTTCGTCGCTTAATCTTGCATAATTAATTCGCACGCTCGCGTTGCTTCTTGTAAGAGAAAAAAAAATGAAGAAAAAAAAAAAGAAAAGAAAGAAAAGAAAAGAGAGTAAGAGCTTTGGAAGCAATGGAATTAATCGAATTTAAGAGTAACGCTAACGGTTCGTGATCCTCTACGATCACATTGTAACGTATAACTGTACGCGCACGTGACAACCCATTCTCCCCCTTGTCTCTCGTTCCTTCTTCCTTCTTTCTCGTAGTTCTTTATAGTTAAATTCTGTTAAATAGATATTTTTTATTCTTAAAGATGAACAGATATGTCTCAGCGTGAGATCGATTTTCCTTTAATGCGAAACTCATGCGTGACACGCGTATGTACGAGTATATACGATACGATATACATAAATATATCGGGACTATATCGAGTTGTACCAAACGATCAAACTAGTTCTCCAATGTAGTCGCATAGCACTCCTCGTGGTCGGTCTCTCGCTTTCTCGTGGTATGTAACTCGTGCCATGTAACGTTACGTTCTCATACGACATACTCCAGATCCTTGATACTAGTCTTGATACTCCGAATCCTCAAAAAATTCATATCCCATTTCTTTCCACATTCCCATTTCTAGCTTTTATTTCCTTTTCTTCTTTCCTCATAAGATAATGTAAAAGTAAGTAAGTAAGTAAGTAAGTAAGTAAGTAAGTAAATGGCTACTATCCTCTCCGGACAAAGCGAATACCACGAGAAATTCAGTTACACTCGGTGAAAGTACCTGCCTGAGTGAGCCGAGAGTACGACTTCTGCGAGTTCACGCACACGCCTGATAACCGCGATGCTGTACGCGATAATAGTACGTGTTATTACGTAGTACGATCGCAACGCGGAAGCCCGATTTGTCATTTCAAATCTCGAATATCGAAGGAAGAAAGAGAATCGTAACGTATCGTTCGGATATCACCTGTTGATGATTACCTTGTCTCAAAGTTTTCAATTCGTTTCCATTATTTTTATCTTTAAGATTAAGTATACGAAACGTATCAAAATTAAATGAAAATTCTTATGTTGTATTTAAATGGTAGCCATAGATAAATTATAATTCTTTTGCTTTTTGTAAAATATTTCTTTTAATCTTCTTTTAAATTTAGGCTTTTAACGAACTTGAAAGACTTTTCTCCCTCTCTCTCCATCTCTCTCCATCTCTTTCCTCTCAGCCTCACCCCGTCCCTCCCTCCGTCGAGTTTCCACGTTGAACATCGAACGGCTCGAATTCCTCGAACTTAATCCGAGCCTGAGTGCACTCTACCGCGGTATGCACTCGGAATGCAGCTCTCAAAGTGGGCTGCTCTTAGTTATCACCGCGCATCGTGGAACATGGCTACTTGGTGAAAGTAGCTCCACCTTCGCAACGCGAGCGTATGTGGATGCTCGCCAGGATTCCGCGCATACACGAGTTCGTAACGTTCGCTCAAGAGATCACGAGAGTATCGAATGTGAATTTACCAGCATCGTTCCTACTTATCCCACTCGATAGTAGAACGAAAAAATTGCAATTTTCACACGTTGACCTGGTTAACTTATTTATAAGGACAAATAGTAATGCAATGTACACACACACACACACACTCACACATATATATATATATGTACTCGAGTATTTTGCAATGATTAATCTATGGAAAAAAAAATTGAAATTGTTAATATACCTACAATAACCTTGAGATGATTTTAATTCGGTCCAAACATTTTTTTAATACAATTAA